>NW_028288623.1:1480500-1645000 GCF_059628265.1 Tinamus guttatus
AAATAATGAATGTAAAACTTTAACAGTGTTCAGGAAAGAGCTAAGATTAAATAGGAGTATTTAAAATTTTAAAAGTGATTAAAAATGATTTTTATAACATTGGAATCTGAGATGTGGAATTGTCTTCCTCTGCCCATAACCAAGTTGTATGTGTGTCACAGAAGAGTAATGGAAGTCATGCTTAGTTTTTTCTTCACTCCTTTCTAACTAAATGTCTCAAAAGGAGACATTTACATTTCTGAAAAAAATTAATTACTGTTTTTCAATAAACTTCTGACAGAAAAGGGAATATATTGTGCTTCAGAGAATAAAATGAACTGCAGTATATCCTGCAGAACTGAAGCAAGAATGGAGGAACTTACTTATATATAACAGAAAAAAAGAATTCAGAATCGTGCACTCAGTTCATCTTTTACTTTGCTTGTTTGTATAATACCAAAAAACAGATACTGAAGTATTCAAACATTATTTTTAAGTCAAGTTTGTTCAAAACAATGAGTGAGATCCTTCTTGAAAGCCTCTTCTAGCACCTGTTGGAGACATCTTTCTTTTTCTTGGCTTTGAGTGTCTGCTTTGCAGCATAACTTTACACTGGACATCATCTGGCAGTGTGACCAGTGATTTGTTATCCACATAATATTTTTTCTCTTGTTCTGTCAGGCCAATTGAAAATTAAAATTTTATGTGTGAATTTCTTATACCATCCATCTATTTTTGCCTGACATAAGAGTTATCTTTGGAGGAAGAGGGTAATAAACATCACACTGAAATAAATGCTTTCTTATTTCTGTGTGTGTCTTCTCCTTAGGTTAAGCTACGGAATTATTTGAAACTGTGGAATTTTCAAGTTGCTCTAAAATTGTCAATACATTTTTATATAGATTTAATTTTTCTCTAATGACAAAATTCAGATGTAATTTACAGCATTTAATTCATTCTAATTTAATTCTGTTTTTAACTTCTTAAGTTTGGAGAAGATGCAGAAAGATTTGAATGCTGCAGCGGAGACTGCTGTTGCTGCTGTTCCTCCTCTTTCTCAGAAAATACCTGTTCCTGCTCCAGTGGCTGCCCGCACGGACCATGTTTGGCACTACGATGAAGAATACCTTCCAGATGCCTCGAAGCCTGCGTCAGCTAGTTCTCCAGAACATGTTGATGGTGGTGTTAGCAATGGATTTGTTGCTGTCAACTTAAGCTCCTGCAGGCAGGAGGTTGATTCCAAAGAATGGGTGATAATAGATAAGGAACGGGACTTGCAGGATTTCAGGACAAATGAGGCTGCGGGACACAAAATGACTGGAAGTCCCTCAGATGAAGAGCCTGAGGTATTACAAGTTTTGGAGGAGTCCCCTCCGGAAGAGCAGCCCAGGCAGGGTGATAGGGCAGAAAACAGCATCCGTACGAAGAACCAGACCTCAGGAGTGGAGTTAGTTCTAGCCATGGAGTGTCATCCGGCCGCTTCCGATCAGCTTACCGATAAATTGGAACTTTTGGCCGGAGCTGCTGGACAGCTTCTTGCAGCCACCCCTACAAGTCCTATGGAGGCTCAAGCAGAAGGAGCGCTCACTCCGGTAAGAGAAGCGATCGTTGCGTTGTTTTATTGCATCTACCCTTAGAATTGTTTGAAGATGTAGTTAGTGAAAAGGCATTGCCAACAATATAATAGTGCAGTAGAAATTCTTAGGTCTTCAGGTAGGTAACTTGAATCTTCAAAAATAATCATGCATGTTCTGCTGAATATGTTTACATTTTTCCATGAAATTCGCTGTTAGCTCTACCGTGTATGAACCACAAAACTGGGCTTAGTTAAAATGCATTTATTAAGATGATGATTTCTCATTAGAGATAAACATATTTATATGTTTATTATATTTGCAGTACGTAACAACAAAATTAGAATGAATATGTAAAATATTATGCCACAATATTCAGTGTATTTCAGGAAAAGCTTGAATGGCTGAAATTAAAGAAACAAAAATATTTCCTTTTACCATCACTAATACAGTTTTTTGTTTTTTGGAAATTCCTCTGTTTCTTCCTGCTCTGTTTTAATCTCATGATAATGTCTGCCTTTCTGAAATCACAGTTGTCTCTTGCACAAACTACTTGTCAGCTTTTATGAGTCTTTGCTACTTTACACTTCCAAGATAATTCTGCAACTACTGCTCTGCTCCCAGAGTTTCTCTATCCTGAGACAGACTGGTTTACTTCCATTGCTGCTGCTTCTTTATTTCCATTGCTGCTGCTTCTTTATTGTGCATTTTAATCTTTCGTAAAGAATTCTCATTTGCACAGGTTTAGGAAGCTTACTATCTTTCCTCCTCTGGTACCTAATTTTTACAAAGACTTTTTTGGCTTCACTTACAAAGGAAGTAAGATAAATAGTTAAAACAAAGACTTGAGAATCAGCTGCTGGGTTAATTTCTACTCTCTCTCCAGTTGATACTGTGTGCCAAAAGGACAACTCTTTCAAGCTTCTCTGAGCCAAGAAGCCAGGCTGTAACTTTTCCCCCAGTTATCAGCACTTTATTTGAAAATGGCAGCCTGCTATGTAAAAAAGGAAGCTTGTTGGCAGTCAGTCATTTATTATAAGGTCTGGGATATCCTTTATTGGTGAAAATTAACAAGTTTAATATATTGTGTTTAATGTAATTAATATAAAGTAAAACTTCAAATAAAGTCGGAGTCTCATGGGAAGTGAAAGGGAGTATACCTCATACATTTAGAGATAGTATTTGTGAATTATAGAGTTTACAGATTTATTCTGGAGATTTTAAAATATGGAACTGTGATAAAAACAGTAGAAGAATTTTGAGACAAATTGAAATATCAATTGTACAAAAATTTTGATGGTTTAGAAACATAAAAAGATTTTTAAAAGATTTGAATTACTCAATTGTTTTTATTTGAATTGCTCAGTTGTTTCTGATCATTCAGTTTCTGTGTTATTAATTTTAGTAGGCAACATAGAGCAGCATTTAGTTCTTTGCAAAATACTAGTTATCAGGCGCTTTTATTTCCAAAGCTATTAAGAAACAGCTTCCTATTTTGCATGCGACTGCGTAGTCCTGCCATATATAAATTTAATTCATCTGGGGGAAGTGGCTTGTTTGCTTGATCTAGAAGTAGAGGTGATGTAAATTATAATGTACTGCAGTGCAAGTAATGCACAATGCTGTTGTCTGGAAAGAGAGAGAGTCTGTGCAGAAGAATAGAAATAGTCATAAACAAGGTCTATGGTTTATAAGATGTCTTGGGATAAGCCTTGGTTGAAGTAAACACTTGGCTGAGATTATATTTTAGTCCTATTTTGCAAGCAGGTGGGGGATATTTGTTGTGAACTAGAAAACAGGGGAGAAAGTAACATTTATATTATCCTGAAAGGGCAAGTAATACTGTTAAGGCAAGATGAGCGGCAGGAATTTGTCTGTGCTAAAGATGAATCATGTGGAACTCAAAATACAACTGTTCTGGGAATAAAAGAAAATAGAACTGATTTGATGTGTAAACTGAATACAGATCACCAGACATTGCTATTCAGTGAGTCTGTTCCAAATGTGATTGCACTTTGCGGTAATTTTGCATTTATTTCACGAGTCCTTGAATTAGGGCAAGCAAAGCTCAGTCCGCTGTTTTGGGAAGAGTTGTTCTGTCTTCTGTTGGTGTTCTGGTATTCCAACTCATCAAAAAAAGAACTTGGATACTCTGGGATGTGGGTACTGGAACCTAGGTATTTTTACAGGTCAGTGTCCTAGCCACTTCACAGGCAGGCATTCATACATAATTGTATGTATGTATATGTGTGTGTATATATATATACACACACGTGTGTGTATAAATATATATATATACTTCCTCATATAGCAGTTCTCTGTATTCCAAATCTTTGGTGACCAAAGACATGTTTGATAAAAACAACTCTTTTCCTTCTTTTTCAAAGTGCTTTGTCAACCTGAAGTTGTTCTGTGCATGCGACCCTCATTTGTGAATAGCTGTTTTCTATAACGTGTCCAGAAATGTCTGCCACTCACGGAGTTTCCCTTGGCACTGCAAACCCTCGGTCTGTCCCAATTCCTATTCTCTGTGGTGCTTTGATTTTAAATGCTTGAGCCATATCGTTCAAGATGAAATAATTCCTTGTCTGTGAGGGAGCTGGCAATATGGACTTCTAAGGAAATGGGTATAGGCAGCACATCAACAATAATTTAAAATACTGATTTTAAAAACTTATTTTCTTCCCCACCGTGTTGTTCTCACAGCTCAACTCATCTCACATGCTGCATTTCTCCACTCCAAGAATTTCAAGCCCCATCCTCCGCACCATGAGCCCTATAGCCTATTTATCCATCCACTCGGACCCTCTGAGGGAGGCTGCTTTCCCAAGGAGTCAGTCAGCTGGGAGCCGCTCCTCGGCCTCCTGCTCAGCTGGCCGGAGGCAACTTCCTGTCATTCCCTGTGGCAACAAGTTCCCCCCTGTCATTCGCATCTCAAAAGCACAACTGCAGCAGGTGAATACGCCTTGTCTTCATAAAAGGGGCTGCATTGCAGCAGTCATCTGCACAAATGAAATATATGAATTTGCTCTGCAAATTTCAGGAGTAAGCATGTGCTAGTCATACCGCTTTACGATAGCCAGCATCTCGGGAAGTATTTAGAGAGATCAAGTTGGGGAGAGTAGCAATGGATTTTCATGAAGGAGAAGAGTCAAGAATACTCTAAGAGAAAAACAAGTTGTCCTACCTAGAAGAGGTAAAATTAGAGTCTGGAATGGTTAAAGATTTGCTATTCTAATCTGGAGCATCAAACATCTCTGGATGTTGTGGAAAACAGAATTGCTTTCTCAGAGGGACTTTTTCTGGGAAAGGTTGGATTATAAAATTTAGAAAATACGTTTTTGCTTACTTCAAAATGAAGATTAAAATCTCTTTTGTGTGTGCGTGTGATTTCCTATAATCACTCCCATGTGGATTTTAAACTGGGAATGCACAGTAAAACATAGACTAGCTAAAATTATTTTAATGTGAGAAAATATAGGATCCAGCATTGGTGACATTACTTCTTTGAGCATCAAGAACATATGATTCTTTATAGTGTTTGTAGCCTATACAGTGCAACTTGGGAATTAGTGAAACCTGGAAGTTGTCAGGGGCAGTACCTAAAGAAAATGTCCCTGTGAAAAGTAGCAGGTTCATTGCTTTGTATTCTCAGTTTCTTTTCAGTAAGAAAAAGATTATGTAGGATCATAATTAATGTTTACCATAATTTATGTATTAGTTACAAAAACATTGAGATTTGCTAAGCAGTGTCAGATTGTGTTGACTATTAAAGCAGTATGACGTAGCACTAATGCTTAAGACTATAACGTCATCATCATTACACCGTTAATATTTCATTTGGATTATATTTTCTGTTGTCATTTATTTCCAACATATTTTCTTGTAAATATTTCTATATAAAAAGCTTATATTTTTTTTCTGTGAAATGTGCAAAAGAATATTGAATTAAAAATTCGGCGTTAACTTCTTTCAGACTTCAGTAGGATTAATGGTGAGTGGTAACAAGGCAAACAATGTAGCTAGTATATTTATGTCAGCATTTTGTCAAAATAAGTCTTTTGTCCTGTAACTCCTGGCTGCTTTTTATCTCAGTAGAAAATCATAGTTCCTCTTCTTTTGAAAAATGGAAATGGGTGAATGGTAGCTCCCAGATGTTCAGTATCATGAACGTGATAAGATATCAAAATACCACATTCTTCATAATGGCTGATATATTGACTAGGGAAAAAGACATAGGCGAAGTAAACTCAATAGAAATTATGCTTCAGTATTTCTCAGGGTTAGTTTTTATCCCAGGATGCAAAATGGCCTAATTCTGTTTTTAAACGGTACATTCACAGTTGAGTTTAATCTTTCTCTGTCAGAATGTGGAATTGCAGATGTAATTAGCAAGCTGCTCACAATCCGCAAAACAAGTAGGTTGGCACAAAGGGTCTTCCCTGGATTCCTTAGCAGCCAGCAGATGGATACAGCTGCAATATTAATAGGGGCTGCAATGTGATCCACTCTCTTGTCTGTGAAAAAGAGTTGATATTGTGCCTGGTACTGCTGCCCAGTGGGGTGAAGCTGAGAGAGGAGAAAATTACATAAAGCACTCTCAGCCTTTTCTTTCTTTTTGCATGGTAAGTCTATGTCTGTTGTACTCCTCCTCAAGCTGTGATGTTGGCACTCCTGATCTCCTGAGAATTTAACTTGCAGGTTTTCACTTGCTGTGGAAACTACAAACACATGATTCCTTCATTCATTCCATCAATCAAGACCTTGTGTACTTTATGTCCCTCTGAACCAAAATATTTTTACAAATCCTTCTTTTTGGTTGTGCAGTAGTGTTAGGTACTTAATAGGCTAGAAGAATCCCCACAGCATGTCTTCTTGACATATCTTAATTGTATTAAAATAAGTCTCTTTATCATATAGTCTCCTTAAATAATTTTTTGGTCTAGTTATGCACTGTGTTAGGGAATAATTATCTGTGTTTCTCGAACTTATTTAGCTCTCCTGCAGCTATTTTGAACTATTTTTAATTTTCCTAGTAACCCACCTTTTTGACACATTCTTTCTTACTCATTGCCTAGCTACAAACGTGTAGCTGCTCTGAGCACTTTTAATCAACTCCTAAACGCAGAACATGGTATGTGCAGAGGGCTCTCAGATTTTTTTATAGCGATGCTACTACTTTATTGGTATATCTGATCTTAGTATTGCCAGGCTAAGAACCAAAACAGAATCAGAATAATAGTGCCCCTGTAAGTACTTTTATGGAGCTTAAATGCTCTCTATTAGCAACATATGCTATAAATTTGTTGAGTGTTTGATTGGGATCGGCTGTGTTTAGCCACTTCATGGAGCTATACCTTTTTTATCATCAGCACTGTTCTCAGTGGCAAAACTGTGTAGCATGACAGCAGCCAAGAGTATTAGTTATTTTGTTTTTAAAAGAGGAGCTGGATTGTAATCATACCTTTGCATCTCCAAACTTTGCAACTATAAACCCTTGTGCAAAAAGGAGCGAAATATTGAAAGAAAAGAGAAAGGGCCCCAGCACTGCTCTCTCTGGATGTGGCTGCTGGAAAGGGTGTCTATGGAGCATGCTTGTGAGCAAGCGGAAAGCAGCTGCTTCTTCATGTGAATCTTAACTGTTACTGCTGCTGCTAACCCCGCGTGGGCATGATGCTTCCAACAAGATCCTGACAACAGCACAGTGATGACCTAGAATTAAACGTTGCCTCATAGTTTCATGCGAGAATAGTGATAGTTTACCCATGCGAGAATAACACTAGTGCAATAACATTTTATTTACTCTCATACAAACTTCAATTCAAATTTCTTTGCAGAAGTATATAATTGTGTAAGGAGAGAGAAATTAAACACATGTAGACTCTTAGGCTAAAGAGAGATGAAGAGCAGAAGCAGAGAGAAGAGAAAAGATGCATGAGATTTATTTGCATAAATACAAAAACTTTACTGAAAAGGAAGGAAGGTCTGCAGAGTAAATGGATATGGTTAAGGTGTCTTGAATGGCAAGTAATGTGCTTATGGTTTGTTAATGTGAGAAGTTAGAAAATAATGACAGGATTAGCTGAAAGGCCTGAAGGGGCCTGAGGTGCTGTCGGCTCTTGCCAGTCCTGTAGGAGGAGCGGACAACATGAGCAGAGGGAAAACCTGTTGCTGAGGGCTTGGATGTTTGCCTGCTGATATTGTATAATCACCCATGGTCACACCTTGACATCTCTGAGGCTTACCAGCTTTGCAGACCAAAAGCCCATATTTCACTTCTCTGCAATTTGCTGTGTCCATTCACAGAGGATTTTATCCAAGCATGTTGCTTGCTATTGCAGCATGTCAAAGGTCTAAAGGGAGGAGAGTTTGTCAGATATCATGTGGGATGTCCAGTAGATTTCTGTTGTTTTGTTCTTTTTCCTGATTAACATCCTGGTCAGTGTATTGTAAAGTTTCTCAAAGAAAATGCAGTCTAATTTCTTGTGTCAGTCAAGTGCTAATTTCAGAACTCAGGAAGGAATTAGGAAATTATTTTAGGGAGGCCTAAGGATTTGGGAGCATGATGGCAATAATTTCATTTAAATATTTCAGAAAGAAACATTTAATTCATTGTTCCATATATTGTCTCAACCTTTTCTAGTAATATACTGTATCACATAGTTTCTTTCGAAGTGCGGGGATTATGGCAGTTGGGTAGTAACTTTACTAGCTGATTTTCACAGTAAGCTGATAGTCAGCAATTTAAATTCTACTCCCCAAATGCTACTTAAATGAGTTGCCAACATCACATTGCAGTCTTTGCTTCTCAGCTTCAGTGTTGAACAAAATTAGCCATAGAAGTCTCACAGGGCTAGTAAGGATTCATCTTCCTGGAAATTAGCTTTTTTTTTTTTTTTTTTTTGAAAAATTCTGCTTCCTCTTTGTTTTCTGTGGCTGAGCTCATATGCCTGGATTCTCATTAAAAAGCTTCTGCAGTAAGAAAGACTGCAATTACTCAGAAAGGGAAGTAGTATTTCTTTCGGATGAAGGAAGCAGACTGAGAATCAGAGATGAAGAGGAGTGTTTTGCTTAGACTTTCCTTGAACAATATAACTTCAGCTTCTCAGCTTCAGTTTCTCAATGTGTCATTTTAATTCAGCAAGCAAGAGGGTACCCATGAAGGGGCTGTGCTGGTCCAAAATTGGATACGAATTATTGGGGAGACAAAAATAACTTTATTGCTGGAGGTCTCAATGGCCGTCCCTGCTCCCCAGCTCCAGTAAGTCTTTACTTAGGGCAGATGCTACAGACAACTTGATTCTACTTGGGAAAACCATTGCACTCTCCCCTTTTTCTTTATCCAATGAAAAAGCCATTTTCAACAGCCTAACAACTCATCTCATATATGAAACCACAAAAAAACACACCTTTCCTACAAATTCAATGGTCCTCTGAAAACTTGCAATGCAAAGCATGCAAGTGCATGACTTCTGGATTCCATGTTTCTTAGGTTAAAGTGCAAAACTCCACCAGGTATATTAGACTATGTTTTACAATATAGGAATAATTTTGTTACCATAAGTGATTGTCCTGTTTATTCAAGTTCAATGCCAAAGTCTGCTTTGTTTCATATTTTGTTCTAGTGAACCATTTATAGTATCAGCTGAATGTTTGTGTTACGTGGAGGTAAATGAGAAACTATATTGATGGAAATTTGGTTATAGAGGACTTTGAAAATGTACAAAACCATCAATAGTTTAATACAGCTATTTCAGATTTCCCATGACAGTATATGCCCTTCACTATCACTTACCATTTCTGCTTCTGCATATGTGAAGTTTGAGTGTACAGTATAAATGGTGACAGGTGATAGGGGAGCTTGCTTTCTACCATCTAGTGGTACCAATAGGCTATAGCTCTTGGTAGCCCACTCAGCCCATTAAGCTCCGCAGCACTTCTAGGTAATTTCTGCAACGAGTTCAATGAAATCTGTCTTGTCACACAGCAGAACCCTGGCAACATTGGAACTGGACCATCATTAATCTTCTTGTTTACCACCAAGGACGTTTCTGTGTCCAAACCCAAACTCCAGTCTTTTCCATTTTCTGCTGTGTGTTACAAATGCAGATCCACAAGACTCAAGAACACAAGAGCAAAAAAGTTGCTGAACTCTTATGTCCGCATAAAGGAAAATGTAAGGATGGCCACTGCATTTATTCCTGTTTATTCATTTTATCAAGTAACTCAATCCAATATTTATAAGCCATTTGAGCATAGAGGCCCGTGTATGTTCTCTCATACTCCAACATCATGACTTCAGTGTTTCTGTGCAGTTCCCAACTCCCATGGGAAAGCTGAGAAGTATCCCTGCCTGGTTTTGTCCATTGCCGATGGAAAGTTGGTTAATGCCCCTCAGGCTGGGTAGTGGCCCGAACGCAGGTTTCCCACGTCCTGGACGTGTGCGCTAACGTCTAAGCTATGTACCAGCAGCAGCATCCAGCATAACCAACTCTTTTTTTTTTTTTTTTTTTTTTTTTTTTTTTAAGTGACCCTGAATTAATTCCATATATGTGTTACAGGACTGCATTAAGCTTGCCTATTGGATTGCAATCCTCAGAGGTTTTAAATATGTGAATAATTAGTGATCCTCTTAGTGAGGTGAAGGAGAATTCCTGACCTGCTTGGTTTAAACAAGATGTAAGCATCTAAAGGGAAGGAAATAGCTAAAATGTGGGCCCTCAGGAAAACTTTCTGAACAAATTGGAGGTATTTTTGCATTACAGGTACTGTTATATTCAATTAGGTAGATAAGATTTTTATGAATTGTTTTGTTAACAAAGTAAGTTCTGCCTAAATTGAAATTTAAGTCCCTTTCAGAATCTGGACCTCAATGCTTTCATTTTGGTCTGTAAAACACAGTCCCTTGTCTTCTGTACTTGTCTAAAAGTATTGTTATATATTTGTTAAAGTTTTCTTATTTATGTAAATGTTATCCGTTTTTTTCTAAAAATATTAAAAATAATAAAGAAGTAAAAAGCTTACCTCTTAGGCTGTATCTCTTTTTCAGAAGATTCATTGGTAATGCAACTTTTCCACTATGGTTATGTTTGTTTTCACCTGTTACACATTTCTGTCTTGAGACAACTGAGTATTTTATTTTATTATTATCTAAATGTAATTTGCGAAGCTAAGTCCTCTTTGAGCGTCTTGAATCATAGAAATCATTATATAATGTATCTTGAAAACATGGAATCAATGCAATTTAAAGGAAGTTATATAGATAACCTAAAATTCCTGCATTTCTCACCTTCTTCTCAAATTTCCCCATGCAGGTAACAATACCCAGACCTTCGGTGGCATCCACGCAGTCTGCTTCAGAGAGCTTTCATTGCGGCCACCAGCTAGAGAAAAGAGACCGTGATGCTCAGTCTGTGGAACACACTGTGGAACTTTCCTCTCCAAAGGAAAATTTGCCAGGTTTGGTTGTGACAGAAGAGGTACTTCCTACTAGTGCTGGCAGACCAGATTCGGTATTTTGTATCGGCCAAGAGGTCCTTGAAGGGGACAGACATGGTAAAGAATGTGTTAAACTCCTGGACTGTGGCCAAAAGGACATGCCTGAAGCACATAGCAGGAGACAGGAAGATAAAGAGCTTGAAAATCTTCCTGTAGAATCTGAGGAAGAAAAGCTTCCAGTGGTTTCTGAGGATGCCAATGAAATGCTAGACAAAGAACAAAATTCTTTACCAGGAAAGTCAAAATCTGTGGAAGAAGAGCCTCTAACCAACACTGAAGCTGCCGAAGAATCAAAGCCAAGGCCTCTCTGCTCAGTGCCAAATCCGGATGAGCTTCTGAAGTCCACAGTACCCAAAACACAAGAAGTTTCTCCTTCAAGACTTATCAACTTGCATACTAGCAGACAGACAAATAAAAAGGCACCAGTTCAGGAGAATGGTTTTCACAATAATAAGGAACAAGTACATATCCAAGACTTGAAAAGCCACCAGGTAGCCCTTACTACTTTTTTGCACCAGGAGGACAAAAAGGAGAAAAATGCTCCCAGAAATGGAGAATTATTCCACTGCATTTCAGAGACTGAGAATTCTCATCGATCTAAAAAGGACTTAGTTAAATCTCCTTTTGCGTTCAGGCAGAGCCGAATTCCAGTTTTAGCACAAGAGATAGACTCAACGTCAGATTCCTCTTCACCTGTTTCAGCAAAGGAAAAGCTTCTTCTAAAAAAGGCCCATCAGACAGACTTGGTCAGACTGCTTGTAGAGAAGAGACAGCTCAGATCTTTCCTTGGTGACCTCTCAAGTGCCTCCGACAAGTCACTGGAGGAAAAAGTGGCTGCTGCTCCAGTACCATTTTCTGAGGATGATGTCTTATCTTCGTTTTCTAGGTTAACGCTGGACTCGCATTTCAGCAAACAGACTGAAGATAGCTCCCTATCTCCAAGCAGCCCTCAGTCCAGGAAGAGCAAGATTCCAAGGCCAGTATCCTGGGCAACCACTGATCAAGTCACCAGTTCGAGTTCAGCTCAGTTCTTTCCTCGGCCCCCACCAGGAAAACCACCTACTAGGCCTGGGGTAGAAGCTAGGTAATACAGAGAAAATGATAGGTAGTCAGTTTGAAAATGTATTTGAGCTAGACTGCAATAAATATGTAGTAGCTAATCATGTAGATGTTCCATCCTTGGTAAACTTTTTTTTCTTTTCTTTTCTCCTTTTTTTTTTTTTTTTAATGCTGGGCTTGAATTCCCTGATAAATCTTACTTGTTTTGGGGATGAATGAGGAGAGGTTGTTACAGAAGAAAGTGCCTGCTTAACTATTAAGAAAGTTACTTTATTCAAACTTCTTAAAGTGGGGACACCATCACAAACCCATAGAAATCAATAGGATCTCTTATATCCAGCCCTTTTGAAAGTTAAACTATTTTTATTTTAGAATTTTTAAGTAGTTGGGTGTCAATATTTCAGCCATCAGAATTAAGGTAATAACATGTTCACATCATGGTTAAGTAAGAACAGCTATATACTGAAGACCAGAGTGAACTCTAGAAGCCCTCCTTTACCAGTTCTGTATAGACGATGAGGTTGTCTCTATATATATAGTTTCTTCAGTGCTTGGCTTATCAGGAAAAGGACAGCTTTGATATAATCAGTAGTGTGAAATGTTCTGAAGGAGGAAGTTGTGGTGGGTCTTGTAATTGTGCATACAGCATATGGATGGTGTACAGGGATGGTTGGATCCATCCAAAACAGAGGTGATAAGCACTGAGCTTCAGTGTGTTCATTCCAGTGTCATCTGGAAAGCTCAATTTTCTTGTAAATGCTTGACTGTTTTTGTGACTGAGTTTATACAAATGGTAATACTGTGGAGATGTGAACTACACAGGCCAAAATCTAAATCAAAGCACTTCTATCTATAGAAAAAAAATAAATCCAGATGTCTAACTTTGGGTTTCTGTGTAAACTTTTGCAAATAGTTGGGGGCAGAAATAATCTTTTTTCATTTCTTCTTAAGGTTACGCAGATACAGAGTCCTAGGGAGTAGCAGCTCGGACTCGGATCTTATCTCACGTCTGGCTCAAATACTGCAGAACGGATCTCAACGACCACGCAGTTCTACTCAGTGTAAGAGCCCAGGGTCTCCACATAGTCCCAAAACACCACCCAAAAGCCCTGTCATCCCCCGGCGCAGTCCCAGTGCCTCCCCTAGGAGCTCTTCCTTACCCCGTACTGCCAGTTCTTCTCCGTCCCGGCCTGGGAGACCCCACCATGATCAGAGGAGTTCCTCCCCACATCTTGGGAGGAGTAAGTCACCTCCTAGCCATTCAGGCTCCTCATCTTCTAGGAGATCCTGCCAACAAGAGCATTGCTGCAGCAAACCGAGCAAGAATGGTCTGAAAGGATCCGGCAGTTCCTTCCACCATTCCCCAAACACTAAAACTGCTGTGGGAAAGAGCAAATCAGCCAGTAAGCTTAGCAGATAGGAACTGGGCCTTGACAGTTGTAAAGTCTCCTAAATCCAATGCATGTTGTGTCTGTGTACTGTGTATTTAAAAAAAAATCAAAAAAGTTTAAAAAAAAAAAAAAAGTGTTGTATCTGAGCTTTCGAAAGAAAGTAAACGTCATAGACTATTCATGACAAAACCTACTGTGTAAAAGAGTGGCCAGGCAGCAAGCAGATCGGGGGGAGGCGAGGTAAAGACCAAGGATAGAATGGCTAGTTAGTTGAAGAGGTGCAATGTATTTAAAGTGAAAAATATTTCTGAGGTGAGTGTTTTAAAAGGATATGTATTTCTATGTTTTTAGTTTGTCTAGCTAGAAGATTTGGCCTAATTATTGTAAGGCCTGTCTCGAGGAGTATATAAGAAAACTTGAAAACTTTATTCCCAAAATGACACCATCACTGGGGAGATAAGTACTGTTCAGGCAAGTATTTGCAGTTTTAAATAAGCACATGACTTGGAAGATGATGGAATTTCTACCTTATAAGTCTCTTCCGTTTTGAGCTGCACACATCTCTGAGTCGCTCAGTGCTCATCTTATCCCATATCTGCCATGGCACAGAACTCCCTACATAGAGAAGTATCATATTCCTTCTCCCTCTGGAGACCGATAGCATTTTAAGAATGACTATTAACACTTGTCAAGATGTTTTTATAGCGATGCTCCATAGTACGTTTTTTTAGTGCTAATTAGGATCCAAGAATCTAGTTCTTAGCTAGATCTCTCATACTTCAAATTCTACAGATATCTAGTTGAATAAGGAAAAAAAATCTTGTTTGGGAAATGAGAGCTATATCTGCACTTCATGGGATGTTGCAGATTTGCAGTAAATTGCAATGTATGCAAGAACAGGAACGAGAATCAGGAAACAGAAACTTTTTTTTTTTTCCCCTTACTAAAATGCACAAAGATCCCTTGTTCCTGCTAGCTATGCTTATTCTGTTAGTTATGAACCACTTAAGCCATTGATCTTTTTAATGGTGTCACTATCTTGCTATTGAATCCAGGCTAAGAAGCTGTAAAAAGCAGAGACAATTACCAACATGCTTTTGCTTTTTATTCATTTATATACACCTGAAAGTTGAAACATGAACGTGTTCTCAGAGATAGGAAGGGTGTCTAAATTGTGAACTTGGTAGGCTGCAGGTAACAAAAAATATGCTCAAAGCCTTACAGAATCTAGGTAAGATTATTACTCATTAAAGTAGAATATATAGAAAGTAAATCCGAGATATTTTTTATCTCGGATTCTTGTCATTCTTTTACCCAAATGATTCCTCGATAGCCAAGCGTCACTGTCTGTCAGTACATGGTGTCCAGTTTTTCCTACTTTTTTTGGTAGTTGCTGCTTAAACTCTTGTGCTGTACAGAACCCCTGGAGGGAAGCCTTCAGCTGTAGCACCCTTGGCTGTTCAGAAGAGCACAGGGGTCAGAATAGCAGCACACAGGAAAGCAAGCCTGAGGAAGGTGCAGCAGCTCTCCCGAGTTGTACCTGTCCTGGAGAGGCTGCTTGTGTAGGTACCTGGGCAGTTCCTGATCTGCTTGCTGTAATCACATGCCTCTCCAGCCAGCATCTGTGCTTTTTTATTTAACCTCTGCCAAATGAGTACCTTTGAACTAAAAAGGGAATATTTTGTCTCTGACCTAACGCATTTTAATGCTGCATTAAAGCTGCCCTGGAGCTGCACTGAATTTCACTTGCTCTGTCAGACTATGTTGATTTTTTTCTTACTATGAATATGTATATTGTTCCCCATACATAATGTAGCACAGAGTGGAACCTTAATTTCATTCAGGTTTCGAGCACTACAGAGGAACGCAATAGGTAGAGTATATACCTGTTTTTTCTGAAGAAACTGTAACATTGGAAAGTCCTATTCCCTTGTATGATATTGTATAATAGGTGCTATACCAATAATTGCATGTCCTCATGGTAAATTATATAATATAAATATTTATAAATATATATATATACATATGCTTATATAAACTCACACTTTCTCATTTTTCATTTGTAACTTATGGACCATAAATGATACCATTCCCATTCTGTTAGTTCCTGAATACTCTTGGCACTGTATCTCCTATTTCCTGAATGTTTTCTGGAATGCACCAAGTCCAACAGTCTGCTGCAAGACTTGGTACAAGATGGAAGGACTGCTGATTTCTCAACAAGCCAGTGTTTTGTCTTGCAGCTTTCTTTGTTTAATATTTTATGTGTGTGTTTGCATATGAACAGGAATAGAGACTCAAAGGTATTTTTATTTTTGATTACAAATAGGATTTATGATTATTCATTTTTACTTCATCATGTGAGTTTTAATTGTTATGAATGCTCCTGATACAGGAGCAATGACAGTCAATGAAAACCTAATAGATGAATGTGACAACAACAAATTCCATCCTTCCCTTCCTGTTTTCCTTATGTTACCTTACAGTATACAGAAAAAGAGAATAGGATCTCTGTGTGTGACATTTCTGCCTTGGGTACTGCTGGAATTATTTGCTGATTCTGTTTCTTCCCCTCTCTCATTTCTGAAGAGCATTCGTTATGGTCCTACATTAACATGGTCAGCTTTAGTGGGTAGGAACTTTATGCATCCTCCCCTGAAATACTGAAATTGAGGTGTTTGTATTTTCTCCCAAGTGTAGCAAAATCCCAAAACGGGTCATTGCTGCTGTTGTAGGAATAACTTGAGAAAGCATATAATGTCTAAGCAATTTTTCATGATCTCACCAAAAATGCCGACTTGTGCATTGTTGCATATAACTACCTAAAATGTTTCAGTGTTGTAGAAACTCACTTGTACTTGAACTACTTGCCAATATAAACTATTAAGCTAGTATGAACTATTAAGCTAGAGAGAGAGAGAGAGAGAGAAATACGAATCATGATTGACCAACGTTTTTTTCAGTGCAATAAAAAGTAAAAGGACACTGTACCCCCAGTTACCTTTTGCTTTGGATTTGGTTGATGGATGTAGATTTAGAGTGGGGGAAATCATGAAGATGTGAATGGGGGAATCATTGTGAATAATTTTGTCTTGAACAACCCCTTTCTCTGAAGCTTTTCTTGTTGCTCATTACCATCCTTAAAGTTTACAAAATTACTTACTATAGGTTAATATAGCCATCAGTTAATGTAGTTAAATAATGGTACATGAGGATGCAAGCGTGTGGCCCTCGTGCCAAGTCTGCATGTGTGGTTTGTGGAGGACACCTGCAGCAAGATTCGAGAGGCAGGGAAAGAGCCTTCTCCAAGGTACAGAGCAGTTACCATGAAGGTGCAGAACGGTTGTGGCCCTTCTCCATCACCCGCAGTCACGTATGCCTGGGCTTTAGCCAGGGAGGCCAGGTTGGAATTCGGGAAGCTGCAGCCTTGTCCTCTCCAGGCCGCCTCTCCAGTTCTTTGGAGTGCAGTGCAGTGGAGCCATGCTACGTGGTGGGTGCTGCTGCTGCTTGTGCTTTGGAACTGGGATATTTCAATTACTTCTGGAGGTCTTTTTTTTTTTAAACCACATGAGGGAGTTTGGAAATAAAACCTTTTTGCTCCCCAATGGCCAATACTTTGGAGCATTTTTAAGGAACTTTGGGTATGAACCCTTTAAATAATATAGATGCTAAAAACATTTGATATTTTATACAACTTTTGTGCTGCAGTTGCATAATATCATGAATTTAGGTTACATTCTCAACACTCTAATATTAATAAACTTTGTTATTAACGCTAAATGCCAATTATCACCTAGGTAAAACCCTGTTAAAAGAATATAATTTGGTCATATATGAATGTGTTTGCACATATATGTGTATATGTGCACACTTTATATAGGTACTCTACTTTGTACTATACAGAAACATATTGACTTAGTCTGATATCCCCCTGAACTACCAGAATTTTGCTCTTCCCTAATTCTGATTCTGTCTCTCTTCTATATTGCAAATCCTGATCCTACAGTCCGACTTGGCGAAACACCTATAGCTCTTCTTACTGCTGTAGTATTTATGTAATGGTTGACTGTATTGCTCCTATTAACCCTTTTCTCTTACACAAGAATGTAGTCAGTGCCAGACCTACGCCACAGACTCTTTACTGTAAACGGATTTTTTTTTTATGATTAACTAGACATTTTTCCAGAACACTAAGCGGCACAAATTCTGGTTACAAGACTGAAGAACTTCCAGAAGGTGATTATTTCGATTTCTTGAAAAGGGGCTAATGGCAAACCACAGATAATGTGTCTCCATTTTTAAAATGAGACAGGAATTGAATCTTCCAAGTATAGGAGAAGGAAGGAGACTCAAGCTCTGCTTAGTTTCTTATCCTAGCTGTAGAAAATATCTTTTTTTTTTTTTTCCCCATGCAGGACCGATTCTGTGAGATGGTGAGTGCCACAAGGGCCCATCTTGTCAGTTCTGATGAGCAGGGGGTTTCTCGTTCTGCTGCAGGATTGAGATCTTAGAGAAAGACTATGTTCCATAGAGCACATTCTCTTTTTTTGCTTTTCTACTATAAAGTATGGCCAGAGAAGTGACAGCTATATAAATAAATGCCTTCCCAAAAGCGTCTGATCTTTTATTAATCTCTTATTCTACTTTTTCGCTTGCTTTCGGCTCAAGTGTACGTTGCCCACAGTTTTCAGTAGCCAGTAACTTTGGTAAAAGGGAGCAAGGTTCAGTGTTTTTGTAGAATCAGCCCAGAGGCAAGCAGCAGTGCTTGGGCTAACAGATGTTGATTTTCAGATGCTTTTTGATGACTATCCAAACCTACAAATTAAGGAGATCACCAGCAATGCCTTTAGTCAAGTACTGAATTTTCAAAGCTGTGAACCAATGTCTGTTAATATATAATCTCTGGGCAATACCACAAAGAATTAAATCAGTGTATTAACTCAAAACAGGATGACGTCGTTCCATAAGAAATCTGTGGCATGATTAAATTAAGTGGAAGGCTGTTCCCAGAGGCTGGTTGTTGCTGTTGAGGGGAGACAAATGTTGAATCATTCAAATTCTCTTGCTCAATAGTTGCACTTCCCTTCCCCCCTTTCCTTGGAGATCTTCTAAGCCATCATCTTTAAGTTTGCTCAGGCACCCAAGAACATGAAGAGTTAATGCCCTTGTAATGGTCATTTGTACATAAAGGTGTAATTATTTATTTTCCCATTTGTACCATAACAAGGCTTTGTACAATGTTTTAAGTTCTGTTTTCAAATTATTTTGTATTTATTTTTATAAATTGGTTCTAAATAAAATATTCATTCAGCATGCAAAACTCCAATTCTTGACTGTGTCTGTATGGTGATTTTACTATTTATAAAGCATTGGTCAAATTGTTTTTCCAATACAGATGTTCTTATTATTTTAATCCTGTACTTTAAATAGAGAGATTAAGCTTTGGTTGTGATTTTTTTTTCTTTTACAAGAAAGCAAAAAGTAAGTTTATTTTGGTACTAATGCAACAAGAGACAAATGTTTCATGTTGTAAGCTAGAATGAGGTTAGTCTTACTAATTTTGTGTGTTGCATATTAATAAGATTAGAAAAGCTCAACTCTCATCCCTGCCTCTGTTTCCATTTGCTCTTGCTCTTACCCCCACTTTCTGCGTTCAGCCAAGCAAGATCAGGATCTGCTGAAAGGCCAATTGCTACTTTGCTTGTTTGTTTGTTTTTCAGCCATAATTGTAATTTCGTATTTAGCCAGAGGCCTCCATGATCTGTTTCTTTGGAGGTGGCACTTATTACCCATTATTAGCTGTCTGGACACAGTTAGTCTAGGCTTGCACAGACTCTTGAAAAGAGCAGCCTTCCCATCTGTGCAATACACTTAAGATGCAGATAGCAGAGAAATGAGTAAACAGAGGTTATTGAATCTGAACAGTTTGTGTTTCTGGAAATGCAGTGCTAAACTGCCAGCTGCTCTGCTTTAGTTTCCTCCAGCATCCTTTCATCTCTTCTTCTAGTAAAATAGATAAAAGGATATTGTCATCACAACTTACATGTGATCTCTGTGCATGCTTGTCCTTAGCCTTTTATGCAATAGAAAATGTTGCCTGCTCTTTATCCTGCAGAACAAGATTTTCAGGAAAGTCCAGAAGTATTGGAGAAAATTCCCTCGATCTCCTCCTCAGTTTTATCATGGTTTTTATCACTGTTAGCTTTGTTATGCTGCGCATGTGAGGCAAATTTGAGGTCAGCTCTGCCCATGTTCCAGCCATGGGCAGTATTTCCATTAATCTTCATGACATTAATCTTGAGTTGAGAGCAGGCAGAAACGTAAGGATGTGCTTCTGGAGGACATGAGCTTCTAGTGCTCCCATCACCATTGCTTGGTCATTTACACACTTTATACCAGAGACAGGTAGCTCAGTGTCTTTCTCTGTATGAAATGTTATATAAATATGGATCTTATCAGAAGCAGAAGAGTGGTCTTAACCTGCCCCTGGTCCACAGAAGTGTTATGACTGACCAACCATGTAGAGGGGCCCAAGAAGGAAGAGAGGTGCCATGGCCGACCTGCTTGCTGCTCCTGCTCCAGCTGCTGCTCCGTTCAGCACGGCCTGGCCAACCCTGTTGTGAGCAGAAGCGGCGATCCAGCTGCCCACCCGCTCATGGGATCCTGCTGCTTCCCCGCACGCGGACAGCGCCTGCCTCGCGTTTCAGGCACAGGAAAGCTATGGAGTGCACACACGCTGCAATAAATTAAATTCACGGCTTAACAACTGAAGAAAGGGCTTCAAAGAATGCTGAATGTGTAAGAACTAGCTAGTGCCTGGCCAAGCTCAAACCACTGTCCTGGCGGCTCCGGCACGCGTGGTCCGTGCTTCCCTAATCTAGCCGGAACGTTCCGGCACAGTTCCCTGCTGCTTTGGTTATGAGGGCAAAATGTGAATGAGAGGTACCCAGACACCCAGCTATGCTGGGAGGGGAGAAATAAAAACGCTACCAGGAGTGTTAGTATGGAAAACTTTCCAACAAGGGCTCTCCAAAAAAAACCACAAGCAAATTATATATATATATATATTTCTGTTTTTAAAAACAAATTATGACCAAGGTAGTGGTATTTGTCACCCACACCTGCTCTGTAGAGAAAGCCTGGAACCAAGAGCCTCCTCCTGTCGCTCTGGGTATAGCCCGCGTGTTAATCCCAGTCAGCGGTGCAGTTTACACGTACGTGTCTTAGTCCTGCGAGTCCTTTGACAGTTTTACACTGTCCGTGGCACTGAAGGGATGCGCTTGCTCATGGCGTGACTTCTCCATGTGCACTTTTCATTAAATAGCAGTTGGCAGCTTTTGAGCCAGCTATGTGTATGTAGAGACACTTGGTATAGACCTGAGAAGAGATTTATTAATTCAAGGTAAATATTCTGACAGAGTAAAATTTGGCATAGGAAAATTCCTTGTGTTATTTCTTGGCGGGGGCAGTTACTGTTGCCTCCCAGGTTATTTTAAAGTAAATGGCCTAATTCCCCTAAGGTCAGAGTAAATAATCTTTTATTTCCATAAGGTTTGGTGCTCTGTCAAAGTTGACAGAGTGCTAAATGACATATGTGTTCATACTCTGCTGGGAAAAGGATGCTTGGGTACCCCTTCCCTTCCCTAATTTTGCTAATTTCTCTGGCACTGGAAAACTAGAAGCAACCAAATGTTACTCTTGACCAGATTTATAAATAAATTGAAATATTGGTGACATACAATACATATTGGTAACAGATCTCAGATAAAACTGAGATCTGTAGGCACACTGTACACATGAACATAGCACCTCTGCTAATTTTGATTTTTTTCAATGTAGTATGACACTATATATAAATCTTAAAAAAAAATCAAGAGTAACTTCAGTGACAATAGTTTCCTTCTATCTAAATTTAAAAAGGATTTTTTTTCTTGTTCATATTAGGCTAAAACAAACTAGCTCCTTTATGCTTGTTGCAGAGTGGACACTCCGATATTACTTTTGCTCAAACTCTTCCTTAATTCTTCCTCGGGTTCAGAGTTATGAGAATGAAGGTTTTTAGTAGCATTTCAGGTGATGGTGAAAGTGTCTCTTCAAAAGTTACGTGACAGCTTTTGTTCCGAGCGAGTTCAGCTCCTGCCTCCTGTAATGTCCTTAGCAGGGACTCTAACTTCAGTTTCACGCACAACAATATGGGAACTTTTCTGTTCTCTCTATATCAAACCACATGGTACTTGACTCCAGAAGGCTTGCAAGAGCTGGTGAAGGCACAGCCTGCTTATAGCCTGTGCCAGCAGAACTTGTTCCATATCAAAAACAGGCATCACTCACCACTTATTATTTTTGCTGTATTTCTCTATTTTAATTGTGTGACAAGAAATAGCCTGCCCTGCAATAAAGCAAAATACCTCTGAGGAGAAGGTGCATTTGATGAGCTGGAAATGAACAGTCAACAGGTGGAGTGATGCTGCATGAATTCAGAGGTACATTCATGACTCAACAGCTCAGTCTTATACCATTCCCAGAGTAAGCAGATATGCCAGCCCTGCCTGTGATGCCTTGCACAGCTCAGACTGGTTTTTTTTTTAAGCACTAAACACTGTCCCAAATTACAACAACTGAAAAAGCAAATTTTGGAGTTTTTTTTTAAATCAACTACTACTGCCATTTGTTTAATCAAAGAACTAAGCAACTTAAGACTCCACTCCTGCTAGCTAGTAACCATGTTACTTTTTCACCCCACTTTCATGCCTTTTATTTTTCAAAAGGTCACATTAAACAAAGGATGATACAGACAAGAGTCTTAGTCAAAATAAATCTGTTTTTTTTTTTTAGGACAGTAAGACAGCAAAGAGAAGAAAAACATTAGCCAACTGCAACAGAGTTAACAAACAGGAGACTGGTGATTAGTGTTGAATGCCACCTATAGTGAAATGTTTCCCACTTGAAAAAACGTGGGAGGCGAGTCCACTTTGCTCCTTCAGAGTCACAGGCTGGAGCAGAACATACAACAGCACCTAACACCACAGTCACTTTACATATATTCAAGTTTTTACACATCTGCAAAGCAGAAGTAGTAGCAGCCATTTGGATGTTCTTTCTTAATGGTTCTCAGGGCAGGCCTAGGAAACTCGGAAGGACCCGGCTCCTGCGACATGGAGCTGGAACTGCAGCTGCTGCTCCTGCTGCTGCCTCCGGCCGCCTGCGTTCTCGCCCTGTCCTCGGCGGGGGAGACCTGGGGAGAGCCCGGGCTCAGGTAGCCAGCCGTGGTCTGAGTCGAGGCCGTGGCGTACGTGGTCGGGCCAGCGTTGTTCCTCACGTAGACGTTTTTGATAGCAACAAGCGTGTGCGCCATGATGCTGAGGCTGTTGCTGAGGTCTTGCATGCCTTGCTGCAGCAGCCGGAGGTTGTGGTTGACACTGTCAAAGCCAGATTGGATCACCTGCATCTGGGTCTGCTGAATCTGCATGAGGTCCTCCTCGGTGATTTCATTTTGTTCTGCCTGGGCAGACCTGCACGTGCCTTTTGTTTTGGCTTTTACTTTCCCAGTGGAACCACCACCCATTGTCCCCAGAAAAGGCAGCTGCTCCTGGCTAGGTGGAACCACTGCCATGTCCTCAGAGCTTTCTTCTGGCTCTACCACTTTCACTACTATTTCTTCCTTTAAGCTCATCTTCTCCAGACTGGATTGATGAGATGGGCCAGGATCATCATTAAACCCTAGAGAAGCTGGGAGAAAAAGAAGGGCGAGTGAGAAATGTCATTCCCTCTGGTGGTCAGCAATACTTCTTCTTACCCACTAGGTATGAATACTAATTCTTGAACTCCTCAACTCAAGAGGACTCTACTGCAGGGCCCTTGTACAGCATTATCGTTGGAGAATACGACTACCCCTACAGATGGGGAAACGCAAGGATGCACTCACGGGTTAATCACACATTTGCTCGCTATAGGCTCCTCACTCGTCCCACCCGGGGAGCCAAGTTTTGAGCGCCAAAGCACGGAGCTGGCGTCGAGGCCGCCCGGCGCGGCCGGAGCGCAGCGGCGCCCAGGAGGCCCCGGCCCCGGCTCCCCTCGCGCCGCCCGCACGTGCGGGAGCGAGCGCGGCCGGGCCTGGCGCCTCCCCGCGAGCCCGGGGCGCGGAAACCGCCCGCGGGGTTTCGCTCGCTCCGGGGGCTCCCCGGGCCCGCACTCACCCATGTGGCCCAGGGCGGCGCCGGGCAGCTCCAGCGTGTCGATGCCGCCCGCGATGGGCACGGCGGCGGCGGGCGGCAGGGCGCCGTAGCCGCGCGGCGGCGGCGGGCGGCGGGGCTCGGGCGGCGGGGCGGCGGGCGGCAGCTCCGCGGGGGCCAGCAGGAGGCCGAGGGCGGCGGCGGGGCCGGGCGGGCCGCAGCCCTGCGAGAGGCGGCAGAGCTTGCTGCGGTCGCGGCGCTTGAGGTCGCGCCAGCGCTTCTTGAGGTCCTCCACGTCGCGGGGACAGGCGGCCACCGGGTTCACCTTGTGGCGGATGAGCTCCCACACGCGCCGCTTCTGGCCCGGCGAGGCGCGCCCCGGCCCCGCCGCGAACAGCAGCTGCTCGTGCTTCAGCACCTGCTCGATGAGCACCTCGGTCTCCGCCTCGTTGAAGTTGGCCTTGCGCCGCTTCGGCGACTCCTCGGCCATCCTCCTCCTCCTCCGCCGCCACCGCCGCCCGCCGCCGCGGGGGGGCGCCGCGAGCGCGGCCCGCGGGCCGCCGCTAGGCCGGGCCCCGCGGGCCGCCGCGCGGGCGGGTCCCGCGCATGAGAGGAGCGGCGGCGCGCGGCGCAGGCGCCCCGGGCCCCGCTTGTTGACATGGGGAGGGGGCCCGGCCCCGGGCCCGGCCCGCGCCGCCCCCGCCGCGAGCCCCGCGCCGCTCCCGCCGCCGCCGCCGCCGCCGCGCGCGCCCCGCCCGCCGCGGCCGCCCCGCCCCGCGCGCCGCCCGGCAGCTCCCGCCGCCGCCTTGTGCGCCTGCTCGGCGGCGGCGGCGCCGGGAATGGCGGCCGTTTTGGAGCTGCTGCTGCGTGAGGAGGTGGCGGCCGGCGCCGTGCTGCGGTGGCTGCTCCAGGCACCCGGCCGCGGCCACCGCCCGCCCGAGGTAACGCGCGCCCGGCCGCCCGCAGGGACCGCGCTGCGCCGGGCAGGCCGCCCGCCCGGCCGCCCTCCCTCCGCGCCGCGGGCGGGATCGCCCGGGCGAGCGGGGCCGCGAGCGGGCCGGGCCCGGCGCCGCCGCTGGGGCCGCTGGGGAGAGCGGCTGGCGGCGGCGCCGAGCGGGGCCGCGCCGGGCCGGGCCGGGCCCGGCGCCGCCGCCCCGCGCGACCAGCCTGCGGCCGGTGTCGCGGCCCCGAGGCCGCGGTCCCTTCCCGGCCCTCCCCCGGACCGCGGAAGCCGCGTTTCGGTGCTCGCCAACTGCTCGCGCTTTTCTCAGCTCTGCTGGGGAGGCGCTTCTAAGGTGGCAGCCCCTTCTCGTGGGGTGAGCTCTGGCCGGAGCACTTGGGTTGCCTCGTAGTAGAGGCAGTTGTCACCGCAGGTGACTCGGAGCGCGTAGGTTTAGGGGGTGATGTACAGAATCAGGACTTGTATTTAAAGCATGCTGTTTTAGAGCCTCCTGGAGCACCCCAGAGCACCTTGCCCAGCGTTAATTAGAATCAAAATTTGCTGCTGTCACCCATGTGAGGCAGTTGAGTGTAGCTGCCTTTCCCAGCCTCCGAGGAAAGAAGGGGGTGATGTTTTATGTGCGTAAACTGTGAGCCAGGAGCAGCCCGTGGAGCCGGTGGAGGTTCTGAGCTTTGGCAGCCGGTGCCTCCGTTTGTGCCGCGCGGGCGAGGGCCGTGTGGGCTCCGGTCGCTCACAGAAAAGTTTGCGCTTGCAAAGCCGGGAGCTGCCGAACGTGCTGGGAGCAGCCCTGCCGCCGCGGAGCAGGGCAGCAAGTGGAAACCGCCAGCAGGTTGTCCTGCCGGGGTGCATGAGCTGGACCCTGCGGCCTTCGCGGAGGGATGAGCGAAAGCAGGTGCTGCATCCCAAGAGCTGGATTAACAGCACTGCGATCTTGTGCACAGTGCAGGCTGTGGTTTTATCCTTCAGCCTCCGGCGGGTTTGGGCTGGAGCTGATCTCCGGACTCCTGACAGAGTTTATATTCTGATCCTCTATTTTTTCACAGAATGTGAGAGTTCTCAAGGGTTATCCGGGCTGTGTCATGACTTTGTGCTTCACTAGCAAGCTGAGCTGGTTTCACGTTTTCAAATAATCATTTCAGCCTTGGTGCCTTGAGTTTTGCAGGAATGAAGCAAATCATGGCTATGGCTTCCCTGCCTGCTTTCATCTAAACTTCCTTCAGAAAAATCATTGCTCTCCTCACCTTTAATGTAGTGGAGATGAGATTTTAAATGAAATGGGAACACGTGTGCAATTGTTTTAATATTAATAAGAAATAAATTGCTGCCTGTATGAGCTTCTTATGTTATTGTTGTGAGAGTTGCTGAATGCTCTTGAGAGGAAATGGAAGTATGATACAGCATTAAGAATAGAAGAAATTTTACCTAGTGTACGGTCATGAGCGGTGCTTAGAATAAAAATTGTGTAGAAATGATACCCTGCAAGACTGCCACTGTGTTTAGATTTTTGAGTGTGTTGATTCTAGTTTTTGTTTAGGTTTCTGGAATATAAACTTTGTAAGATGCGCAGTCTCTGTTCAGACCTCTCAGAATTTGCAAGGGAGCAGAATTACTCCAATGAAATAGATTTGCAGTTTTGCTCTTGTATTTGGCACTGCAAGATGCAAAGTGCTCGAACACTTCTTGTTACAGCACCCCTTTGTGGAAGCAGGTGGTATTATTGGGAACAGAGGGGTTGCAGATTTGAGGAATTTTCATGTTACAATTAGCTGCATCATGCTATCGATGTCTTGCTTTGAAAGTCAGGCCTTAGGTGTGTCAGATACTTCAAGTTCTTTTGACTCTGTCCTCAGTAAATATAACTGAGGGTCTGTGGAACACTTCTGCTGCCTCCCAGTGGGAGACCCAAATGAATAACTGCGTGTGGATACCTGTGCCAAAACGATTTGTTGGAGAGCTGAGTTTCAGATATATGAGCAGTGTGAAGGTCACCTGAATTTCCGTGGCCGCCTTTGACTCAGCACATTGCTCTTCCCCGTGTGTCGCGGTCCCGCTGGATGAGTCTGGGCATGCAGTCGGGTAGCATCTTTTCTTTAACACTTTGTCCCTTTTCCTTATAGGAGAACCACATCCATGAGAAGTTGGTATCTCTGAGCCTGCTTCGGAAAGACTTCGTGCCTTTTCTGCTGAATTTTTTAAGGGAGCAGACCAGCCAGATCCTGACTAATGGACCCTCTACTCCTGCTAAAACCCCTAATTCCAAAGCCCATGGAAACCACCGGACAGGATCAGAAAGGAGGGCTGGTCAGGCCTCGGGATCAAGCAGCAGCCGGGTGCAGCTCTTTTCCGAAAGGACTTCGGTGACCTCCTGCACTACAGATACCAGCTTTTCTCCCACTACTGCCTCCGGTGGCTCCTCTTCCTTTTCTGGATCAAACCTGTCTAGCCCTTGCAGCGACTTCCCTGGCGTGGTCTCTGCCAGCAGCCCAAGCTTTGGGTGCAGCCCCGTGCTTAGCCACGGCGAGAAGCGCTCGTCGCAGAGGGCCAGCCTGGGCAGCTTCCTTGTGGCCGCGCCGGACGCGCCGCCGCTCAGGCGAGGCAGGAGGAGAGGCAGCAGCTCGGCCGGCGCCGCTGGCCGGCACGTCGCTCGGGACCTGGGACGTTCCCTGGCTGAGGACGAGGATGGAAAAAGCGAGAGTTCGTCGGTGTGGGGTGCAGGGAGAAGGAAGCGGAGTGACGTGCCTCTCGTTTCTGCCAGATCCCCACCCAGCCAGCTCAATCTCAACAATTTGGAGGAGTTTCCGCCCATGGGTGCTGCCCCTGGCTGGACAAAGTAAGAGCAAGTCTGCCTTGCTCTTTTGTTCAGGTTGTGCTTCAGGATACTGTTCCTTGGCTAGCTCATCCTGTCGTGCATGTCCAGCAGAGAAGGTGCTAAAAAATAAAAAAGTACCTGCAGGCAGCTTTCTAATTCTCCTTGCCTGGAACTGTTGCCATGTACAGAAAAATTATGTACAGAAAAATTATGTCCTTGCCTGTTCTAACAAGTCAGTCTTATCTTGGCTCTTTACATTTGTCATTCAGTGCAATAGGAATTGTTAATGAAGAGCAGCCCTGAAAGGCTCTTAAGCTTTACTGATACTACACTAAAAAGGTTTTGGGTTGACGTTCTCTGACATCTAGTAATGGATGTTAGTGTACGACTTTGCTTGCGTAATGTGGTTGTGGACAGCATGTCTAGCTAATGCCTGTGTTCTCTGTGGTGCAAAGTGAGCCCAGGTTTCCCAGGTGACTTTACCTTAGCTCTGGGCTCGTCTCTGCTTTGTGGTTGTCTCTCCTTTTTCTTGGGACTTTACCCTCCAAAATACCTGTCCTGTGCTTTAGGAACTGAGGAGTGTGTTAGCAGCAAAGCATTGCTTTTCACCGTCCATAGTTCTGTGGGTACTGCCTTTTATTTCAGTGATTAGGTTAAAGCCAGCAACTACAGACACAGCTTAATACTACCGCGATTCCTTATTTCCTGTGTGTTTTAACTTCAGCATTAGGCTCTTCAGGAAAATTGCATGCATATGTGTCTTATGACCTATACTTTTTTATTTTTAATTTTTCTTCGTTGTACTTCATTCTTTTCCAGCAAAAGCAAACCGTCAAGGCGAATCAACCCAACTCCTGTAAGTGCCGAGCGCCCCCTCTCAAAACCAAAGATGTGCTTCACTTCTACACCCGTCAGCCAGGCTCCAGCCGCTCGGTTTCCGTCTGGGACAAGCCTGGAAGCCTTCACTGCCATCCAGGAAGGAAATGTTGCTTCTGTGGTAGGGAGCAGCCTTCAAGAGGAGAGGGAGATGCTGAAGAAAGAAAGGTACCATCTGAGACAGTGGTGATAGATTTGATGTTATTTCTCTTGTTTTAAATGGCTCTGGTGTGAAAGGGGAATGACCAGAAGATTATCCAAAATAGCTATAGCTATCCTTAAACTATAACTGGCGTAAAGCCAAGTATGAATCTGTTATCAAACTTGGGTACTAGTACATTTAGCTTACCCCTTTCATTTTAAAGATATACTGACTTGCAACAGTGACTGACCGTTTCATGAAGTCAGTCCTCACTGCTTTTCTAAGACAGCCTTTTCTTGGTCCAGTCCCTAGACTTTAGACTGTCCAGCTTTCATTAGACTTACCCAGATGAAGTGAGTGGGTTTGTGCTATTAGCCTGTTCTTGAAGATTTTGCCTTGTGAGAGAGGGCAAAGTTTGCCTTAAGAAAAATGAGTATGCCACTCTGCTCTTGCATTTTGGATGGCCTCTGTAGGTATATTTTCAACAATACCTGTGTTTTCAACTGAGTGACTGTTGTTGATTTAGAATCTAGCAATTAAGTAAAAGTAGTTTCTTCATGTTCTTACTCATTTGGGGTTTACCAGCTTGATGCTTTGCCTCTCTGCTTAGCAGTATTGTATCTCCTGCAGGCATCATTAATGTGAATGTATCTTGAGGTTTTGCCATGAACTTTCTTTTCATAGATTTTGTAAAGTGTTTAGCTATCAGAGTTGCACAGGAATTGTAAGGCAAAAGAAAAAATGGATCCCTAACGGATTCAATGGCCTTAACAAATGTCAGTTCAGGTGAGTAAAAGCAGTCAGATAAGTTGGTTAGATAATCTTGCCAAAGCACTAGGTTGTGTCAGCAAAGTTAGAATTTGAACCTAGTTCTTTTGACTGTTAGCCCCGAGACTCTTTCTCATTAAAGAGAAGACAGGATAAATTACTATCATAGCCAGTAAAAGCAATCTTAGTATGCAGGGCATAGGTAAGTATTGCAGGGATTCCTTCACCCTGTACTGCATGAGTTGCCATGCGATGGCTGTGTGTCACATCTGCGCTCACAAGATGTGTTGTTGATCTTGAATTTCAGATGCAAGCTGCTGCACCAGGCGTCCTCTCCGGCGGGGCTCTCTCTTGACCCGGGCACCCCTACGAAGCCTAGCTACGCTCGCAGTGCCAGCCTGCCCGCCGAGAGCCTCCCCGTCACCTATGCAAACCCTGCCAAGGTTTCCTGCAAGAAACAGCTGGAGTGTCTGGCACAGCTCTATTCATCTTGTATAGCAGGTGACCACCTAGAAGATGTGAGACTTACCTTTCTGTGAGCTTTGAACTTGTGCCCTTTGGCATGGGGCGAGGAAGGTGAAAGACTAGCAGCATCTAGGCAAATGGACCATATCAACTCTGTTACTGAGATAATTGAGTCCTAGGCAAAAGTTTAGGGTAGTAGATGAACCTGACGTAGTACTCGGTTGCAGGAGGCTGAAGCCGCACATTACTATTCACAGAAGTCAGTCTGAGGAACCAGACTTTTCCTTAACATGTTCATCCTGTGATTCCCATATTTATTTACACTGCAGCTGTACGTGGGAGGGAGTTTTTTGCTGCCCCGGCATAGATAAGTTATCTGTCTTTTTACGTTCATTTATTAAAGCATTACATCTATATACACGAATATACCTTTTCGTTTCTTCCAGAGAACCTGGTACCAAATATTTTTCTGGAGCTCTTTTTTGTTCTGCAGCTGTTAACATCTAAAGGCAGTTCTGCAGAAGACGGGGATAGTGATCTTGAAGACAGTGAAACAAGTGAAGGTCAGCAATACAATGGGAAGAATGTTATTTCCGTGGAATGATAATGTGATGTAGAAGATGATTTGCCTTTAGCTTGGACAGTCTGTCTCAAATTTCGTGGAAGTGCCTCATTACCTCTGTGGGCCTGATCTGAGATGTTAATCAAAGTCATACGTGTATGGGAACTGCTTCTACAACATGAGTTTAAGGCAGGGTTGATAGATACTGCACTAGTGTGGCTTTCTGAGGTTGTGTACAATTTGCTGTGGTTGTTTCCAAAACAGACCTTCAAAGAGAAGGAGGGGTATGTTGGATCCTTTATTCTTTGCAATCCAAATGTGTTTTTTTTCCTTTTTCCTTTAATTCACAGTTGGATCAGAGATTTGGGATGAAGGGACCATCTGTATAGATGCATAAATGTTGCATATGTTTCTGGCAAATTCAGACATAAATGTGGTGTCAGTGTTGACTAAACAGTTGAGAAGCAATCTCTCCTTTCCTATAGAGCATTAAACAATTTAATTGCCTAAGCAATAAGGAAGATGGGGATGAGGAGATTTTTCTGCTCAGGTGCTAGGGAATCCGAACAGCTAGAAAGCGAGTGCTGTTCTGGAAAACTGTTTAGCTCTTAGGATTTGGCAGTTCCTACTTTTCTTAAGAGGTAACTGCTGGTTATTTAGGTTATAAATGGTGAGAGATGCTGTTGTTCTCATGTTTCTTTTATCTCCCCTTAGATGCATCAAGGAAACAACACTTCAAAAATGTGCACAACTGTGTTTATTTTGCTGTTCAAGTCTTGGATTATCAGTATGAGTGAGTTGATTTTTTTGTTTGTTTGTTTGTTTGTGTGTGTGTGTGTTCATTCCTTCTGCCTACATCTGCAGGTGTGTGTGAGGAAAATTGTGTGCTTGGATTTTAGAGCTTTACCACTCACAGGCCTGTAAAATGCACAATTTGATCTGAATTTGAATATCTGTGAGTTTCCCTTGCACTGATCTGTCTCCTGAGCTTCAGTGTGACTGAGCAAGAATGCAAAAGTTATGAGATGAGACAATAAGAAAAAAAGTGGTTGTAATTTAGTAAAGTAGGTATATTAGATACAGACAGAATGGGGAAAGATGTCAATAGGCTTGTTTCTTTGTATGGCTTGAGTGCAGGTCGTGTTTGCAGTGGATCCTCCAGATGTCAGTAGGATTTGGTTTGGGTGCCTGGGGCTTAACATTTGTTACTTAGTACCTTCATAAAAATGAGCATAAACATGTCTTCAGGTCTGATCATAGTATTTTTTTTGTGTCTGTCTGTGGGTTTTATGGATGTTGTCTTGGCAGAATTATTTCCCGTTTAGAGAAGGGGACGCTGAAACTCTTGGCTGAAAATGAACGGATTGCATCTTTTTCTCCCACCTTGCATGAGAGGCTCAGACAGGCTTATGAAAGCAGCACAGCCAAGGTAAAAAAAAATAGCAGATCTCATTTAATGTTGTCTCATACCTTTGCATTGTCTCTCTTTTGTTATGATGACCTTAATGTTAAATCTCCTTCCTTTTATCGTGTGTGTCTTGTCCTGTTTTCTTTGGGAAGAGTCTAAAAGCTACTTTTTTTTCCCCCTCTTGTCAGTGAGCCAGTGAATTGCTAAGGTGAATGACTGCAGCTGTAAATCCCTGCTGACTAGCCTTACATTGTACTTCAAGCCCTGACCTTCATGGCAGGACTCCCCATGACTTTCACTGGATCCAGTTTTGCTTATGAAATTCTCCTCTAACAAATATGGGTCCCAGAATGGTGGGTTGGATGCAATATCAGAATGTAGTTTGGAGGAGGTAGTTTTGTTTTGTAGCTACAAACACCTTTTAGATAAATGAAATTCTGAGGAGACTGTTCAGCCCATGAAAACTGGTTTCTTTGCCTGATCATGTGAGTTGGGGAACTGAAGCTGGATGGTAGGGAAGCCTGCTTTATTCCCTATTTTATTTTCTCTCCTTTAAAAATGGGGATTGCTATTGGCAAAGAAAGTGTGGTGCTCTGGGGCATGTGATAGTTGAGCTATGATAAAGGTTTTTTTGTTAAGTGAAGCCATATGCTTTTTGAAATAGGAGAAAGAAGAATAATACAGGAATTACCAGCCGCTATCCTGTGCTCTCAGGAGACTCTGAAACTCAAGATATGCTTTGACTGTTGGCAGATAGTACTATCTTGTTTCTGTATCAGTGCTAGCTGATACAGCTGCAATCTGATATGGAGAGTTTTCTTAGAGAGACAATGTGCTCCCACCCATCAGATTGAATGATTCTGCTTCTGTAGTATAATGTACATAACAACTGTTGGTGTCATTTCCCAGTTGCTAACTCCTGATTCCTGATTAGTCTTGCTACTTTTTCTAGGTGCCAGATTGCTGTATAAGTTAAAGACTTGCTTTAGTCTAATGTCAGCTTTTATATTTTCATTAGGTGTCTCTGCTGCTGCCGTGCTCTGTACAGTCTGTTTCTTTCCAGCCAGAAACGGACAATCGCTCTAACTTTCCCACTGATAGAGCATTTCATATATTTAAGAAACAAAGGTGAGTTACCTCTAGGGCTACCCTATGAGTCACAAGGTAGAGTCTTCCTGTAGCTGTGAACAAAGGACATTATGAGTGCCTGTGTGCTGCATGCTGTAGAAAAATCTGGGCTTCACTCTTAAAAACCTTGGTCTTTGTTCATATTGGCTGTGGGAGCTAAATACATCGTGTTTTCAGAGAAGAATTCTTTGGGAGTTGTTAAGGCTGCTGGAAAATACCAGTACAGTGCTTCTGCAAACAGTGCTGCTGCTCTTTGGGTTCTTCCATGCCATCTCCCTCAACACGTACAGCAGCAGGGTGAGGGGAGTGTGGCAAATTGTCTCGGGCCTTTTTCCTCTCCTCTTGGATGAAATGTGACTTATTCTTTCCTGCTTCTCTGTCTTCAGTGTGTATGGGAATGAGTTTTTTGGTCAGGTTATCTGAGCTTAAGCACTTGCTGCCAAAAAGACATGAAAAATGGAAACTCTCTGAAATACTGCTAATATTTTTGAGTTTTGCAAGGGTATCCGAATGCTCAGAGGCTTGAGTTATTTAACCTCAAGTAGGTTCTTGTTAGGAAACTTTTGATTGTGTATTCTGTTGTTGCTGTTCAAATTTTGAAAATGAGGAATTTATACCCTTGAATATTCTGATTCACAGGGATATCTTTTATGAATTGCTGCGTGAATGGGAAGATAATCATGAAAAGACTGGCTGGGACTTTGAAAGAGTTCTAGGCAACAAGATCAGGTAAGAGGCTAGTGCAGCTTCAGCTAGAGCTGAGCTGTAGTTTTTGCAGTGCTCTATAATGTAGTTGAACCACTGGTGCAGTGGCTGAATTTCCACGTTCTTCCTAACGGCCTTCTGCAGTGATCTGTGGGGGAGCTGTGCTTTTAAAGGGGATTTTATCCCTGTAAACTTGCTACTATATTTAGAGGTATCAACTGTTATATTAAACAAGGCATAGGTGGCAAGGACCTAATTTTGTCAGACTTGGTATAATTCTGTCTCTGGTCATAACTGCAGGAAGAGCTGCAATTACAACTGGTATGTTGTGGTCTGAGGCACACTTTGGTGTGCCTTTCATGTTTCCAAAGCCCTTCTGCTTTTATACGTGGAGGAGTATATGTTTAGAATCTCTTAACTCTCCTATCTAGCTCAGGGATTTATGGTTTCTTGTCTTTGGAAACAAGCCAATTTTGATTGTTTCTGTGGAGAGCAAATTGTGGTTATTGGTACTATCAAAATTACGTATTTACAAACAAACTGTTCAGCTCTGAAAAATGTTTGCTGTGTGGGCTTTTGTGTTAGTCTTAACCTCCAGCCTACTTGTGTTACATGTGTGAAGCTGATATTTTTCAATAGAGGAACAAAACAAACCTGAGGTTTAAGCCTAGGAATTTTTCTTTCTATTTAAGCATCAGAAGTACTGCTACTGCTGCTGTCTTCCTTGCATCTACGTGAACTCTCAGCTCAGTGACCTATGTGAGTGAGAGTGGGAGCAGAAGTAATTCATTTTCTTACTAAATAACATTGTGGTTAAGGTAGAGGAACAGTGTCTATTCATCTCCTCCAGAGCTATGTTTGCTCTGCAGGTGTTCAGGGAGAATCCAAGGACAAATTTTTATTTCCGTGGTCAGCAGATGGGGTTCAGTACTTGTGACAGCTGATTATAAAGAAGACATTGCAGTGTTCTCATTTGAAAGAGTTCTGGAAATCACTTTCTTAAAAACAGTTGTTTTGTGCTTCTGGTATAATTAAGGATAATTTTTTTTCATACCACAGAGATCCAGTCAGCATTTTATGATGTTTTCTTTATAGGGCCATGATGGCTCACTTATCTGCAACCTGCAACCACAGCCACTTTGCCAGGCTCTTTCAGAAACAGCTCATCCAGGTAAATGACTTATTTTTGAATGAAAAAAAAAAAATCACCTATATTGTTTTGCCCCTTCCTCAGCCCCAGAATAAAAACTGTGTCTTGCAGGTTTACTTTTGGGGAGAATTTTTTGGGGAGACCCAACTATTCAGGGTGGAAATTTTCTTCCTTTTCCTGAAGTTGGTGATAAGCCCTGTGTAAATGAGGGTTAAGGCATAGTGAGCACATCATGAGCTGTAAGGCTTCTTTCTCCATTCTTTATTTCATCTTCTATATTAGAACAGTTATAATTTTTCAAAATATAAATATATATTTCAGTATGTATCAAATACAGAGGTACCCAGTTATGCTCCTCAGCAATATTGATTATTGTTTCTTGGTTCTAATACAAGTACAGTGCATGCAAAGTATCTGTGATTCTTCTGGGTAACTGTACAACAAATGTTTGTTTGTTTGCCTCATATATTTTTGGGGGCTAGTTTCAAGCACCATCTGACTTCACTATAGCTGAAGAAATGAAAAAAAGAAAATGCTTCTAGTCAAAGTATTTATATTCAGTGTATTGTCTCTGTAAGTGGCTGACTTTTCTGTGTATTTCCTTTTGGACAGAAAGAGGGACCAAAAACAACATCAAGAAAAAACAACACAAACACACACACACATAAAATTAAGGGTTTTAGTCGGTATGCATTGGTCCAAATTCAGAAGGGACATTAAAAGAATCTCAGTATTCCAGCAGTCCAAGTCTTCTTGCCAATGTCCTATCTGAGGTGTATTTTCAGAGGAGTTTGTGGGGAAAACAATGTGAAATGGACTCTACATCAACAGGATTAAATTAGTCTTAGGTGCTGAACTTCTCCGTTTTACTTTTGTGACTCCCTGCTCTTCCTGTCTCTTGAAGATGTGCAAAGGTCCCGTTGGCGGTGGCACAAGCTGGGGAGACACCCCCGACCAGGACGTCCTTAACATGCTGGGTCCTGACAACCTGAGCCGGCTGAAGAGGCTGCAGGAGAGGTTTGTCGTTCCGCAGAGCATCAGAGGACCCTGCCCACCGCCTTCGTTCACCGGGTGCCAGCAGTTCTTCAGGGACTTCATCCTCAGCGCAGGCAGGTCAGGCACCTGTGCAGGGCCGGGCTGGGCTGTGTCGCGCCGCTGTGGCGGTGCGGGGCCGTCTGGGGAGCCTGGCGGGGACGGCCGCCGCGCGGGGCTGGCGGGCGCTTTCAGGCTGCGCAGCACCGGTGTCCTTGGCGGCCAACACGGTGAACGTGCTAATCAACGTGTTGGGTTAGCTGGGCTTTGCTGCTGTTTGCAGCCCGATCTGACTGATCATCATCTTTTGCTGAAGTTACCAGTTCAATCAGCACCTGGTGGATAGCCTGTGCCTGAAGATCCTCGAACTAGATGGCCTTACTCTGATAGAGCATGCACACAGCGATGGGGAAGCAGATATGGATGAACAGGTAAGATTGGTTACAGACACCTCTGGCAGCAATGTCCCTGAACTGTACCTGTAGCTGGGACTGTTGATTTGGTTATGAATGGAGTTACAGATTTTCTTACTTAAAGAATACTTTAAAGTTAATGAATATGTCTGTCACTGTATATGTAGGACAAGACTTCTTCATTTGATTTTGTTGTAACTTGTCAATATAACTTGGTTTTATGTGTCTGAGCCTCTTCCCAGTTACTTGTGTTCTTCAGGAACTGTGTCCTAAGAGATGATGGACAAAAGGGTTTGAAAAGTGATTTGCTGTGAGGGAGCCTCCATTTCCGACTCCATGTTGGATCTGCTCTGTCAGTGAAATAGCCAGGTTTAGCTGTGGCACTTGGTTGCATTAACATCTTGCTACTCTTACAGATAGAAAGACTTTAGTAAGAATGAATTTGAAGTGGTGCCTATTCAGATGCTCCTTCACTTATCTATACCTAGATCTCATCTATACCTCAGAGCTTATTTGTGTTAGCAAAGTAGCAGCCAAAGGTTCATGGAAACTTGCCAAGCAGTAACCATATGGAGGAGGTGTCATGAGATCAGCCCTCTACCATCTCACTGATTACAAAGTTGTTAATTCTAAGGTGTGACTGAGCAGCTGCTTGTTTCAGAAAGTTCTCAAATAATTTCTTCTTGTTACAGCTGGATCAGTGGATGCAAACCAATGTTAAGTATATGTGTTTAAAATATATGTGCATTTGGGAAATTTACAGTTATTAAAAGCAGTGGCAAAGCTATGTACTTTTTCATGAAAGGAATGGAAGTTCTGTGTGGGTAGTTGTTTGGCAGTTTAGGGTAAGGTTGCCCCAGCTTGTCTTCCTTTTTCATTTCAGGATGAGAAGAAGCGTTTCACTGTGGTGCTGCTAAGCCTGCGACTCCTGGCCAAATTCCTGGGGTTTCTTGTTTTCTTGCCATATCGCACCATGGAACAGCCAACTAGAGACCTGCTAGAGTCCGCAGTAGCTTTAAGAAACAAAGTAAGAAACCAAACACTTGTAATAAATTGAACATGGACCTTTGCTTGTCAGGAAGATTTCCTAACCAAAGGAGGGAATTAAGATTAGTGATGTCAGTTCCTAGTGAGCCAGTGGTTCCTAGGGCCGTGATACACTGGTCTGTGCTCCTGCGACATGTCCTGGGAGGGTACAGACAAAAGAAAGAAAAGAGAATTTCTGTAACTGAAAAAGAAGGAGCAGTGTAATGAGGAAGAGGTGTCCATCTCACCAGAGAGAACTCTGACAAGCTGGGGCTGTCATAGCAGAAGTCAGACTTAACTAGGAAGACTTGTGTTTATGGGGTAAAATCCAGCCAGATTTTTTTGTGTATGTTAGTTTAGCAGCCTGCTACTAGAAATGTGGCACAGTGAATCCATCGGGATGGGGGCTAAACCCTATTCCAGTGGTATACGGTCAATCTTACAGCCTTGCAATTTTCCTTTTGAAAGTTCCAGTGGAACCTGTGGTTGCTGTTGTGTGGTTTTTATCCACAGAATAAAAAAAACATTAATCAAAACTGTAACCCGTATTTGCCCAGAAGATTTGCAGAAAAAAAAATCATGATATAGATAAGATTTTTTTGTAAGTATCAAAAGCTAATTTCAGGCTACTGCTTTCAATTCTCTTGTCTATCAAGACCCAGCCAGTACTGGATATATTGAAGCTTCTGAGACAATCTATTCGGGACCGACGTGCTATCCTCACCATTCCATGGATTGTGGAATTCCTTTCCCTTGTGGATCATATAGCTCCTTTCCTTGATTACTACAGGAAGGTATTTTGTCTCTTGCTGCAGGTATACAGGTAAGAGCCTGGGTAAGGACATCTCTTCAAGAACTGTCCTGTGAAGGCACATTCACATAGTTGAGGTAGCTGACCCCTGAGAATGAATGCTCCCCTTGCTGGAGATTCCTATAAAAAGTAGATCTTTTGCACTAGAGCAAACCATGAGCACTTCTTACTTAAAACTGCAAAGGGAGCACATCTTAAACCTTGAGATTAATGTTGAATGTCTGCAGCTGTGAATTTTAGCCTTTGTAATGATCTACACAGTTTTCCATGCCTAGATAACGCTCTAGTTTTTCTTTCTGTGTACGGGAGGGTGATTATTCTTGAGAATTATTTAACACTGGGTTTTCCAGTGGAAATTTACAACAGCGTGTTATTTGGATGCATACACACAAAGCAAATGGAACGTGCTTTCAGTTCTGTAGCAGCATATAGGGAATGTGTGTGTGATGACAAATAGTATAATCAGAGTGATGAGTTTGTGGGGTTTTTTTCTTAGAATGGAGCTATTGAAATCTAACACTCTCTCCTGCTCTTGCTGCATGGCAGGTTAATGGTCCTTTCTGATGAGAAGGAGATGAGTTTCCTGAACAAGCTGCTGATTCTTGCAGTTCTGGGTTGGCTTTTTCAGGTGAGTCTCTCCTGTGTGTCTAAAACTCTGCCCCGGAGAAAAACGGGCTGCACAGCTCAGTAGAAGGTAATATAAAAAGGAGTGAAAATACTGCACAAAACGAATCTTTTCCACTAGTGTGGGGTTTAACAATGCTCCGCAAACTAGATGGAATTTTGTGAGAAACAACATTTTTTGTAATTTGAACGCTAACTTTTGCTGAAACACATTCTGACCTTATTAATCTATATCCTTGCAAGCAAATAAGACAGCTAATTCTGTTAAAACTGGAAGTTCTTATCACAAAAGCTTTGGGCTGTTTGGGGTGTAGCTGCTGGGGTTTCTGTTTCAGGTTCCATCAGTCCCTGAAGAGCTGTTCTTCAGCATCGACGTCAGGAAGGAGGGCTTGGTGGTGGACACTGCGACCTCCCCTCGGGCCTTGGTGAGTTAGTGCAACAGCAGCTCCTCTGAATCTGTGGCTGAGGAGTCACAGGGGTTGCTGTCTTTGGAGTCAGCTTCTATCCAGCTGTATGGCAAAGGGTAACTGATGTGAAAGTAGAGCAACTGAGTTGAGCAAGCAGAGAAGTAGGTGAGTGTTTGGGAGTTACTTGAAAGATTGTGTATTCCAGCCATGGCAATGAATAGATGGTATTCCTGGAAAAATCAGCAATATGTTAGGTAAAGCTTGTGTGTCCCATTCCAGTAGGAAGGTTATATTTTGCCCAGTCTCTCAGTGGCAGTTATAGTGCAGAGATCAACTGAATCGCTACACCTGTGGAAGTGTAATGAGTGGCAGGTGTGTCTTATTTAGTCTCTTCTGTGAATATTTTCTCCCTCACAAGTTGCAGGTGTGGCAACAGCCCTGGTTTTCTTCTGGAACTTTTAGGTTTCAGTTGGTCTTTGGTGATCAGAAGCAAAGGTTGAGCTTGTGGTTGCAAAGTTCATTTTTCTGCTGTGAAGGCATTTGATTTGGAATCCAGTTAGCTTCATTGTTTTTGTGGAAAGGCTGCTTTGAAATGTGCCTGTGACTGCCACATATGTAACTTCTGGCTTTCTAATGACTGTTTCTTTTTTTTGCTACGTCCTTTAACTTCTTCTCTCTCACCAGGACTCTGTACCCTTGGTGGATCAGCAGTTACTTTATACCTGCTGTCCCTATCTTGGTGAGTATTTTATTGATGTTTGTCCTAGCATTCTTTGGTACTGTGAGTCCTCAGATCATCCTTCTTCCCGTTCCTTAGCTCTCAGCTGTGTGCAACAAAACCTTGATGAAAAACTGTATCATGGATCCTGCATTTGTGAATAATAACTGGTAACGTTGTGGGAGGGAGGCTGCATGGCCAGGATAGCTGATTTACAGAGCTAGAATATGGAGAAAAGGGGAGCTCGTTGTCCTTGCACTGGAAGTATAACAAGGGGTTGAGTGTAACTTTTCCATTCTAGGTATTGAAAGAGGTGGTTGTTCTGAGTACCTTAATATGCCCTCAGTACCTCTGAGAGCATGTTTCTGCTGTCAGACAGAGGGAAAGACCCTTTTATGTGCTGATACTTTATCAGGTTGTTTTTGAGGCAATATAACTACATCTTTTCATCTTTTTTCTGGGACCTGACTGCTAGGGGTGAAGCCTGTCTCTGCAGAGAGCAGAGTGCTGGATGGCGGGCAGCACTCTGCCTCTCGGGTGTGTGGGGCTAGTAAAGGTATCTGTTAACACAGGGGTTCCTGCATCCTGAAAGCTTCTGGAGGTTAAAGGAGTCCTCAAGCTTTTCCCCCAGTCTTTTCTCCTGACCCCGTTGGAATTTTGAGAATTGCTGCTTATCCTGTTGTCTGTGTAGACTTTGTACCATTCCTGCTTGCCTTGATTAAAAAAGAGTAATAGAAATAGCTGTTCCCTGATGCTTCTGAACAAGTTCCCAGGTACCAGGGAATATTTTGGAGCCTTGCTTGCCCTGTTGTGTCCTGCCAGTTAAGTGTGTGGGATGCCTCTCTGCTCTTCAGAAACTTGACCTTCTGCAGAAGCTCAAAGATTCTTGGCTCTCTGGAATTCTCTGTGAGTTTGGGCTGTTCTCCTACCCATAGGGTTGATGCCTCTTTTGCATGCTTCCCTTTCCAGGTGAGCTGCGGAAGCTGCTTGCCTCTTTTGTGGCTGGCAGTGGAACAAAGAACGGTGGCTTTATAAGGAAAATCACTCCCACAGCTGCAGAGTCCTTGGCACCCAAACCTTCTGCCACCCAAAGAAAACTTCAGGTAACGGCACTCAAGAAGGGCTGTGTGCTGGCCCCTGATGTGAGCAGGGGCCTGTGCGCCTGCTTTGTTGTGAAATGGCTTTGATCTCGTGTGCGTGGCTTCCTGAGGGGAAGCAGGGCAGCAGAAGTGACTTCTGTGATGGCAAGGCACACACTGGCATCCTAATGTTAAGGACAGAACGATGTAGACCTGGACAGCAGGGCATGTTCTTTGACAGCCAGGCAGCCTCCTCCCCTGCATTCTGCTGCTTAACTGGTGCGGCTGGAGAAATTCGATAAGCTTCTTCCAAGTCGGAACTAGCCTCTCTCTGTGTCTCTCTTTAACATCTACTGTTGGTACATTTTCCATACTCTGCTTTATTAGACTGTAACTGTGCCTTCCATAGAAGGTGAGAACAGAGGATTGCCAGCCTATAAATAAGCTGATGCTTTTTTCCAAAGCAAACTCCATGTGCTGGGTCGGTGCGAGCAGGTGCCGCTAGAACTCTCCCATTCTTGTCTTTACTGGTCATTGGCTTTCTTAGTCTCATAAAAGCTGCTGGGAGCTCTGGATTAAATGGCTAGAAGGAAATAGGAAGCGGATGTTAGATGCTACAAAAACAGAATGTTCTGGTATAAATAAATTGTGCAGTTTAGCACAGTTCATATCCTAGTCTTGTCTGCTCCTGTGATGAGAGGAGGATCTGGGTGGAGTGCTCTAATCAAATTGTAGCACTTCATTTCTCTTGAACAGGCAGAGTTGGAACAGGCCTTCTTCCACAACCAGCCCCCCTCCTTGCGGAGAACAGTTGAATTTGTGGCAGAGAGGGTGGGATCCAACTGCGTTAAGCACATCAAGTAAGTGCTGGTGAACTGTTCTGTGACTTGAGAACTAACTTTGCAGTGCCAAGGGAAGGAGATGATCCTTTAAAACCCCATGTATAGAGGGGAAGATTTGGGTGCGGGGGAGAAAACTTCCTTTAGTGGACTGTCTAGCAGAACGCTAAGCTATGGCAGTGGGGTCAAGTAACATCTGAGTCTGTATTGCAGAGAGGGATTTTGAGGAGGGATGCAGAGAGGAGGACTATAGAGCTGTGGGTGTCTTGGACTGTGAATGTAGTGGTGCATTTTGAGACTTTATATCATATCACTTTCAGAACGTTCTTCTGAATCTTAGAAAAACTGAAGTTGGAAGGGACCCCTGGAGTCATCTGGTCCAGCCTCCTGCAGGACCAGTTTCAAAGTTAGGTCTCATCTAGCTGAGTTGTGGAGATCCCCAAAGACAGGGATTCAGCAAGTTCTTGGCACTCTTTTGCAATGCCAAATTCTCTCTCCACTCCTCGAAAAATGTTGTGTTGTTGTTGTTTGTTAGTTTTTTTTTGTATACTATCAGAATTTTTCTTGCCTGGCTTGTGCCTGTTGCCTCTCATCCTTTTGCTCTCTGGTTTCTGGAGGACTCTTGCTCTGTGCCTTTCTCTGCTCCCTGTTCCTGCCCCCTTGCTCCCTGTCCTCCCCTGTACCTTCTCTTCTCCAGGCTAACAGACTGGCTCCCAAAGCCTGTCCTCATTTGTCACATGCTGCAGCATCCCAGTCATCTTGGTGGCATTCTGCTGGACTCGCTGCAGTTACTGGGGACTTTCTTGTATCCCATTTTGGGCCCTCGGTGCAGTGGTCCTAGTGGAGCCTCAAGAGTGCTGAGGGGGAGCAGTAACTTGCTTTGAGCGGGTGCTGCACCGTTACTCACGCAGCCCAATATGAGGAGGCCTTCTTGGCCCATTGGCTTGTTCAACTTGTCTGCTGAGAGGCCCAGGTCCGTCTGCTCCCTGGCCCGCGCGGGGTCATCCCTTCCTGGACACCAAGCTCTCTGTTTCTGCCTGCTGAACTTCTGAGCCCTCTCTGTCTCTTTCTCCAGCCTATTAAGGTCCTTCTGAACGGCAGCCCTGCTCTCCAGCAGGCGCCAAGCGTCAGGCTTGTTGAAGGCATTAAACAATATATATTAAAACTTGGTCTTTTAGCTCCGAGTTTTACCACGATTGTGATACCCCATTGCTGTTTATTTGTCTTTACTGAAAAGAGAAGGTGATTGTATAGTACTGAACACTGCACGTTTAATTCCTTTTTAGCAGAGTGCCCTGTTGCATTTGCACCTCAAATGGGTGTCCTCCTGGAACAGGGGGAAACGTATGAAAACAGCTATCGTGTTGTGTTTGGTTCTTTTTTTTTTTTTTCTTTCTTTTCCTCTCTGATATTGATTTTGGTCTGCTGGATTTGTTTGCAGGGCCACGCTGGTAGCAGAGCTGGTGCAAAGGGCTGAAGTGATGCTGCAGGACAAGGTGAAGGAGGTGGATGCTGATCACGACACGCTGCTGGAAGAGGTGTGCGCCCAGCTCTACGAGGAAGGGGCCCAGGCGCTCGTCAGAGGCAGAGAGTAAGGAGGAAAAGCCATTGCACCTTGTGCCTTCCCTTCTCTGTTGTGGGCTCTCTAAGCCTGTTGTGCTTGGGTTCTAGTGATTATAAACCCTGATCTCTGCGCTTCTTAAGGTGACTGTCTGCTATGGCTCCAGCCAGTTAATGTCGTATTTGCAGGAAGCCATAAAGGTGCTGTGTGTCCCTCTGCTCCAGCTCGGAGCTGACACCCGCTGCCATTGCTGTATTCCCCCTCTTTGGAAAACTGAGTATTGCAACTTGGTGGCTTGTGACTTGTCTTTCCTTATCTGGTTCTATCTGACTTCTTTTCACTGAAGTCCTCTACGTGGTTTTGACTGTAAGAGTATGTGAAAGTTCTCTTGATAATGAACTTGAGACTGTTGTCTAAGAGATTTGACTGACACTATGACGTGTTTTTAGTTTTTTGGTTTCTGTTTTCTTTTAATTTTTGCAGATTTTGCAAAAAGAAAGGGCCTGAGGCAGTAAGAGTGTTATTGCCAGAAGAGACATCCACAGCAGTACGTATTTTTATTAAAGCTCATTAATGACTTAACTTTGAGTCCAGATCATTATTTTATTTCCATTGCTGCTCTCTTAATAGTTTGGGACAATGGAATCTCGAGGCCCTGGTGTAAAGACTATTAGCTAAAGGAAAGAGTCACCATCTCCAGGCTCTGGATATTGTGGCTGAAGTGATTCTCTAGCCAATAGCCAGCTCCTAAATCTGCTGAGATTAGAGCGATGTGTAAATTATGCTCTTCTACCCTCAACTTCTGCAATAATTGATGTAGTTTGTATGAGAAATCAAAAAGGGTCTGTCCTGTTGCTCAGGATATAGTTCCCACAATGATGGTGATGCCCTGTTTAACTGGTGGTATCCAAGATTAAACCATTTCCTGCTAGAATTTCTTCTGATTTTTCACTGACTAATGATATGGTTGGTAATAAATACCTTACTGCTTGTTGCCTTGCCCCTAAAGGTTCTGAATAGTGCAGAAGACATTGCAGTGGAACTGGCTACTGAGAAGGCCTGTGGCTGGCTTTCTGCTAACATTGCAGGTGCGTTGCCTTACCCTGCTTGGGGGCTTCTGATGTGAATATAGTACTTCTAGCTGAGATCAAGGCATAGAAGTTCATTCCAGTGTCATGAAGTACTTGGTCATACTCATTTTTCTTTTAGTGGGAAGCGTGCAGTTGCTCTGTTCCTCCTTGTTTAGGAATAAGAGGAATGATATCTAGCTCCAAGAACCTTCCTTCTTCAGGGATATTTCAGACTTGGCCCATGTAAGTGATTTTTAGTTATGGAGGCAGATAAGATGGTGAGGGTGAATGTTATGGAAGGTGGCTTCTGAAAATATCATCCGGGCTGAAGCTGTCTTAGCACTGCAAAGGTGTGATACAGACAGCTACTTTCTCAAGCCACCTTATGGTCCACATATACACAGTGCTTCTGGAAACTTATTTAAACCAAATGTAACCATCCTGGTTTGGATATGCTTTTATCAAGCTGAAGGCAGCTGTAGGCTCTTTAGTCTGTAACAGTCAGAATCTTTCAAGCTTGTGGGTTCAGGAGGTCATGCCAAGAACTGGGGGAGAAATGTCTAGCACCATTGCAGCAGCAGGAGTCTAATGTTCCAGATGTTGGTCAAAACTTATTTTGATATGAAACACAGCTGTCATGGGCACAGTAGTTGAACTAGTATGATCACACTGGTTCACCTTCCTAACTTGGCATTGCTTCCTGGCTTAGCTACCTCATGTTTGTTAAACCCTCTTATCCTTTTGATGGTAAATTAGGGATGAGTGAGTAAGGAGTGGTAGCTTGTGTCTCCCTCTAGATCTGTGGGTTAACTCTCTCTCCCTACCAGTGCCTCTGCCCATACAGCATGGGAGCCCAAAGTGAGGAGGATTTGAAAGTGTAAACTATCCTCTCCTCATTTATAACATGGAAATCATGGGAAGCTTATGGGGGAGTGTGTGGAAACAGCTACCTGCCACGCTGGGGAGAAGAGCTGACATAAACAGGACTTGTTCTCTGTTCTCTATAGCACTCATCAAAAGAGAAGTGAAGGCAACGTTCAACAGGATGCTGAAAGTGCCAGGGCTTCCCCTACCCAGCGAGGATGCCCTGGAGTTGAGGAGGGCCTGTCCCCCAGACTGCCAACACCGCGCTCCATTTCCCTCCCAAATCATCAACGAAATAAAGGTACGGAGTGTGCTCACGTCCTGCCCTGTCCAAACTCCCTCCTTATGCCTCCCCACACTTTTTTTTTTTTTGGATGGGGGGAAAGGTGACTTCCTGGTCTAAGGAACAGGAACTGGCTGTGGGAGGTGTGGGGAAGTGGGATGGGAAGGTCTTCCATATTCCAGCCCCTTCTTTCCTGCCTGTGGAGACCAGCGCTCTCTGGCCAGGCTGCCGTCTCAAGCACAGGATTCTCAGGGTCATGGCAGCGTCGTGAGCGCTGCTTCTCCTGGCCTCTGGTTAGAATAAGTATCTCTTGGTGGTCCTTTCAGTTCTGCAGAGCTTGTTAGATTGTGTCATCTTGCACATCAGAGGAATTCTGTGTTGAATTAAATGTCAGATGTTGAAAAAGCTTTGCCAGTCTGTGCCTGCCCTTTCACTGCGGTATAACTGGGGGGCAGTCAGAATTACTGAAGAGGAGGAGATGGTGAAGGTGATCTGCTTCAGCCTTACTTCAAGCAGTTTTCTATTCGAGCTGGTTCAAATTGCATTTTGGTCTTTACAGGTTTAAAATGTCACTGTTTTCGTAAAAATGATACAATTATATAACCTGAGTCCATAATCTTTGAGAAATAAATAGAATTCCAAACTCTACTTTTCAACTACTTGTTCTGCCTGCTTTTTGCCTGTTCTAGTCTGAACGGTAATTCTGGATCTCATTGTAATCAGATTTCCACCATTTTTGTAACAAAGAGTGCAAATATCCTTTACCGCTTTTCTGCTTGAGCAAAAACAAACAATAGAGCAAGACATGGGAAGAAATTGGGGACTTTTTCTGCAACCTGTTCCCTTTTTGGAAGATGTTTTGACAGGATATCTTTTGGAATACAACTTTTAAAATGGTTTCCCTTAAGTTTCTTTGCCGAGTTTCTGATAGTAGCTGGTAAATCACTGATGGTGAAAGGTGCTACCACACATCACACAGAATTTGGTAAACCAGTATTCATACCATCACTGTGTTAGTGCTCTTGGCTCAGGCTACCTTGTCAGTTGTCATCTAGATTTCTGTAGCAGTTCTACCTGAATGTGCTTTGGCCAATTTGTCTGGAGCTTCAAAGCTGGGTGCTTACTGCTAAAGGCCTGGAAGAGGGGAGAACGACTTGCCTTCATTGACTTTATCACATCAGTGAAAATTACAGGAGGAAAATGGATCTAAGTAACATTCCCAAAAAAAATCAACTTTGATCTCCTGGTCCTCTCATCTCTGTCATAGGTTTCAAAGATGGGTTTATGGCAGCGTTGAGTATTGGTGATTGAGTCACTGTTTTGCTTTTCTTCAAGGATGTGCTCTGCATTGCTGTGGGCCCTCGGGACGAGGGTGAAGTGATTGACTACGGCTGGCTGGAACGACTGCTCGGAAGGCTGAGTCAGACACTTCGGTGCAGAAAGGTAAAATCAAAAAAGCAAAAAAAACCCCCAAAAAACCCAGTTTCATACTTAAATTCTTGAGTTTGCTTTGCCTAGGGGTTGAATTCAGTCAAAATGTATTTTTTTCATCTGAAATCAAATGCAACAAAGTTGTACTGTATTTTTTTAGACTCTGTAGATATGCTTGTAGTTTAAATTAGCCTTTGTGGACTCTCTTTTCGTGGAGAATCTCTTCTGGGCTTTTATTCTTTAATGGCTACCAGATCACAGCTCTGTGCTTTTCGCTGTGAATTGCATGCCTGCCTTTGCTATTTTTATCCTTTGTGAAGCCTGTTTTGCCCAGTCTGCCCTATGGGAACAAAGATGTAACATTTTTGTGTTTTCCAGTTCATGTGTCCCACATCAGAACAGCAGCTGGCAAAGTGCACGGTCGAGCTGGCTTCCCTGCTGGGTAAGTCGGGCACAATACGCAATTTAAGAGGAAAAAGTGCTATTACTGGTCTCTTAACTCCCTGCGGTCAGAGCTCTCACTCTTTCGAGCTTGTGGATATTTGCTTCTTTCTGGTGTCCTTGAGTCTGTGTGTTTTATTTATTTGTTTTCCTTTCCTTTTTGTTTTTCCTCTTTTCTCCTGCTCAATTTGTAAAATTGATTATTTTTCTCAGCATGAGTTAATGATCTAGATGCAGATGATTTCTCCATGGGCAGCCTTTACATTTGCTTTTTTAGAGCCTTCTCAAGGGAGTGTTCATCTGGTTCACTTTCAGAAAGCAGCCCCTTTGTGAATATTGTAAAAACTTCACTCTGGGGGACAGCAATGTAAATCTGCCTTCTCTGTGCATGATTAGCTGCAGTTAAAGAAAACGCTCTGTTGTTCACTCGTATTTTCATTTACGTAAACTTGTTTAAGTCTGTAAGAACCACTACTCTTTCTTCTGGGAATAACAGTTAAGTTTTCTTCTGTTTAAACATTAGATGTTTTCCATTCTTGTTTAGTCTTTTTCCAGGACTTCTCTACCACTGGTAGATCTCTTCTTGTGTAGCATTTTATAAGGGAGCTACAGAGCGTGTAATTTCACTAGTCGCTGAGTTCTAGTCTCCTTAGTTCACTGGTTGAACTTCCCTGAGTCTGTTTTACTTTGGTGGTTGTTTGTGTGCATGGCATACAGCCATGCAAAGGCAGACACGTAGATGTTCCCCCTTTTTCTCAGTTTCACATCGTGTTCCTCTGCACGTGGGGCCCGAGTCCCCGGAGAAGAGCTCGGAGAGGCTGCGAGTGAAGGGCCGTCCTGCGTGCGGCCTCCTGAAGCTGCTGCTGTCCCTCTGGAAGGAGGCCTTCGGGGCGCCTGTTCCTGTGCGGCTGCTCTTGAGCAGGAAGAACGTCGCTTACGCCGCGCAAGTCGAGCGGCGGGAGGTAGGGCCGCCCCGGCTCCGCGGCGCCCGCTCGCCTGCGCTGCCCTGAGGTGCTCATTGAGGGCTTCTCCCGGTGTCAGCGCCGGCTGACTGCTCTCGTGAGGAAGCAGGAGTAAAGGGGAGTGCCTGGGGAGCTCGGTTTGGGGTGGGAGATTTGGGGACTCTGCATGGTCTGCGTTTGGCTGCAATCGGGTGTCTTTATTTTTGCATGGTTAGTTGTGGTATCCGAGAAGATCCCCAGCTTTGAAGCTGAAAATCTAGCCTAAGACCCTACTTAATTGCAGGCTGAAACCAACTTACTTGGAAAGCAGGGATGAGTGTCCTTGAACATATAGGAACAATATACTTGGTGTGTTTTGGAACTGGGAATCAGAATTTGTGACTTTAGGGTAGGCTACAAAGCATGAACTCAAGGAATTTCATTTATTCATGTTGGATGTTGGTCTTTGGTGTGCTTTACTGTCAAACCCAGAGCAGGAATGGGCTCTATTCTTTCACTGCTCTCCTCGCGTTATGATCCAAGAAGGCAAAACAGGAGCTGCGTAGGGATAGAGCAGAAGTGACACCGAACCCATTCCTTAGTGTTTGATGTTTTTTCTCTTTTGCAGTGGGATTTGTTCCTTTTCATGCTTCGTGGTCTTGTAGAACATGATCTGATGGGAGTTAATGAAATAAAGAATTGCTTAGATAGCCTCAGAGAGCTCCCTTGGCCCTCAGTAAGTAATAATATACGTGTGTGTGGGGGGTGTTTGTGTGGCCATTAAGTGAAATAAAAAGTAATAACACAGAAGAGTAAATCATTGTAGCACTTAGAAGTAGATGAAGCCTGTAACTGTACAATTTCTGCTTAATGCAGCAGGAGGACTGGCATCCAGCAAATCTGGACCTGTTATTCATGTTACTTCCTGCTACAGTCTGTGCTTGTGGGATTCCCCTCCCACTGGAAACATTTCCGAAGAAACTGTAGAGCAGTTTGGAGACTGGCTGGTCCCATTCCCAGCACTTGCTTCAGCTGGCTGTGTTTGCTGTGCTCCAGCTGAGAATGGCACGCCGGGAAGGGTTCAGATGAGCAGCCTTGCCTTTCACCCTCTCTTCCTGCCACCCGCGGCCGATACTTTGTGTTTGGTGAACGCCTGCGTGCTGGAGGAGTTGGAGCATTTAGGATTTACTGGCGACCTTTTCCCAGAGGGCTGGGGCGCAGCGGTACGGCTGAGCACATAGCCCTGCAGCCATTCACCTCGCCAGGCAGTGTTGTGGCTTGTCTAGTGTTTTTGCACTGGAAGATTATCAACAGGATTAAATACATGAAGTCTTTTATCCTAAAGTGATTTAGCCTCTTGATATTTGTTAACATGGGTGCTTTGATTTGTCACAGGATTTCTTAAAAGAGCTGGACATGCTCTCTAGAGCCTTCATATCAGAACAGCAGCTGCAAGCGCCCCAGGCCACCCCCGGCGAGGGGGCAGGACCCTCTGCAGGTACCGTGCGAACCCAGAGCTAGCGGCGACGGCCTGGAGTGACTGGTGGCTCCTTGCTGGGGGGACCCGCCTGGGAGCAGTCCCTGTGCAAACGCTGCACTGCTCTTGATGCACATTTTGCGGTGGTGACTGTGACATCTGCAAACAGCTCTCCAGGTCAAAATTCCTGTAAGCACCTTGAGCACGGCACACAGGAGCTGATTTTTAGACCCATATGAAGACGTTTCGTATCAGTACAGAACCGAGCTGTGGTCAGACCCAGCTACTTTGTGACCAAGAGAGATGGTTCCCTGGTGGCTGTCATTAAATTAATGTGACTTCTCTTGTTCTCTTTTCACAAAGAGAGAGGAGAGAAGAGGTGACCCTGTATGACACGGAGATGAGCCTATATTTATTTTTGACTGTAAACTCAATTTCGAAGGTTTGATTTTAATTTTTTAAGACTCATTTTAAAAGTAAAATCATATTAAATATGTGCACCAGAGCACTGATGGTATTATTCTGAAAGGCTTTGTATGTGTTGTTTTGATTTTCTTTCCTTGCCATCTCTTGATGGAAGTCTAACTTGTAATTTCCTGGGGTTTTTAATGGAGATAAGGGAGAAAATATCTGTGTATTTTTTTTTTTACTGGACAGATTGACAGTATTTTTAAGAAATGTTTTTATAGTATGTGAGCATAAATGGCATGTAGCCATTTGCTGTTTTTGTATAATCCTTCTTGCCTTGAGTTTGGGTTTTTCAGATCGGAAATGCTCCAACAAGAAAAACTACAGATTGGAAGAACAGACAGGAAAAATAGTAGTGGAAAAAAAAAAAAAAAAAAAAAAGGTCTTCTGTGACATCCTCTGGAGCGCTGATTTGGAAGGACTCCAGTTCATGGAGGAGAGTGGGCACTTTCTGCCCCTTTGGGACAGACCATCGCCGGGGTCTGACCTCCCCATTACCCACACGTGTCGCTGGATGGGGTTTGTTACGGGGGCTGTGGGTAGCCAGTGAAATAAGGTTTGCTGCTTATTGGGTGTCTCCTCGTCTTTCATGTAGCAGTAGGGATCTTATCTATCTGCCTCTTGTCTAGACTCGGCCTATTGGCACGAGCTTTTCGGAGAGCAAATGCCCTACGCTGTAAGGGGAACAGCTGGGCAAGGTGACGACAGGGTCTTTCACTAGTGCGACTGAGATCCGTCCTCCTTGGAGGAGGCAGGAAGAGGTAGCAGCTCAGTGGCTCGCGCGCTTGCTCTTCTCCCTTCTCCTCGCTCCCTCTCTCTTGCAACAACAGAAAACAAGCACCTAAAACGACTCCAGGACTAATTAGTGTTTTTTTTTTTTTTTTTTTTAAAAAAAAAAAAAGTGTTAAAATCTAGATGGGGCAGAGGGAGGGAGAGACTGTAGAGGGACGTGGCTGTGGTCTGAATTATACTGAGCATGATTTGGTTATGAAGGGCTCCATGCTTTATTTCGGAGGTGCTCTGGTGTGACTAAGGTAGCGGGTACCTAGAAGTAGCTGGGCTGCATCTGCAGCAAGGACGTGGCAATATAAACAAACAGAACTAGCACGTGTCCTGTCCACTCCATGCCTGCTCCCTGAGGCTGTTGTGTGTGTTATGTGCTATTTTGCTGCTGGTCTCCCTTTAAGTTGTTGTCATAATAAAAACATGATTAACTGTCCTATGTCCAAGCTGGTGATGCATAACAGTTTTGTAATAATGCCAAGAGCAGAAAGGTGTGTGGTGTGTGTTTTTTTTTTTTTTTTTTTTTTTTTTTTGTTTTGGTTATTTGCCATAAAGTGTGGGCAGAAAAAACTACAGTCTATAGTTCTACCTGGTGCTGCCTTTTTTTTTTTTTTTTTTTTTTTTTTTGCTTACTACTAAATATAACATGATTTTGTTGTGCAAATAGAGGAAGGAAAGGAAGGCGAACCGTGGCTCCATAATGGTAAGAGTTATTTTCTTCTCTGGAACTGATTTTTATTCAGGTATTCTAAAACTCTACATAGATACCATGGCCACATCTGTTTTCATGAACGCCCCCATATCTATGTTATCCTTTTCCAATACAGTGTTTGCAGCCTCTTATTTAAAAGGTGGCCAAGCCCCAGAAACAGTTAACCTTGTCCTGAGAGGGCTGATATAATGGTGCCCGATGGCGCAGCGGTCAGTTCTTCAGCAGGACCCAGAAGGTAAGAACGAACCCTATTTTCTATCTATCTTCTCCTTTCCTGGTGCAGTCCCCCGAGGTGCTGGGCATCCTGTGAGAGCTGTTCTGCACTCAGCCAGCTACCGGGTGTCCCGCACGCGCGAGAGCCGCAAGCGAGAGCCTGTGCAGGGCAGTGCACGGTGCAGGGCTGTGCACGGCCTTCCGTGGCTGCTGCCCTTCCCTGGGGCAGGGTTTAAGCACCCTGCCTGGTCCCTAGGGCTGGCTCTACCCCGGGGCAGCAGGGGCCGAGGCCTTTGCAAGCCGCAGGGAGGAGCGTTTGCCCCGCGCCAACTCGCAGTGCGGGCGGCCTCGTGCCCCTCGCAGCTCCCCAAGGGAAACGCTGAACAGCAGCGCTGCCGTGGGCGGTTCAGGCACGGAGCAGCCCTGACTGTGGGGCTGCTCAGGCACCGGGCAGGCACAGAGCAGCCCTTCAGGCGTCGGGCACGGAGCCTTTGCTTGCACGGGGCCCTGAGCCCCAGCAGCCGAAGGACAGCAGCGACTCCCGAGCTGGACTCTTGCTCCACAAAACCATCTTCCCCGCGCCCTCCCCCCGGATAAGGAGAAGAGCCACCTCTCCTCCCATGCCTCCGTTGGTGCCTGTATTTCTTAATCCCACGAAAAAGGAGGCCCCTGAACAGCAAGCCGCCACCCCCATAAGCAGCAGTTCCTGTGGAAGTAGCTTAGCTAGAGCACGAGACTGTGGGGCACGTCCCTCCTGTGTAGAAAATACCATTTATTGTGGATATGAAAATAGCAATCTTGATTAAGAGCAGAGATACAACAAGAGGTGGTACAGGATAATTGGTTTGATCGCCTACTGCTCAGCAGTAATTTACAGGATGTTGTTTTGCTTATTCTAAATTAACAAACTAGGTATCTGCTAGATTTGATTTTTTTTAGATTTTTTTTCCCTTCCAAACAAACGAATGCCATACATTAACAGGTACCATAAAATGTTATATTTGCAAAAGAAAACATTTTTTAAATAGTTTTCTTATTATCACTTTGAAATTGCATTTAAAAAAAGCTTACATTAATTCAATACCAATAAAAATAAAAATTAGCTTTGATAGAATATAAAACACTTCAAAACAAGCATATATAAATAACTTAATTTGTAAACATAGAAAAAACAATTTTATGTGTATATAAAAATAAACATCTGATGCACTGTACAATAAGACATTATCCTTCATAGGCACTGACATTGGTGATCAACAGGAGTCCCCCTAGATGTTGTTCCTGCACGAACTGCTTTATCACTAGTGCCATGTCCAAAAATAAAAGGAAAAAAATAAAGCAATGAGCAAATCTTTTGGGGACTGTGTGAAGGCATCCCCGACTTCCACCTGAAGCCTGTGCCTAGCTGCAGGAAAGCAGCAGTGGGGACAGTGCCAATGCACTGTGCTGTAATTTCTGCTTATTTTTTTCCCTAGGGCTCTTTAGGTTCTGCCTTGCTCACGTTTCCTTTCTCCCTTCCCCCAAAGGGGAGCCTGTGCCGGGCTGTGCCGCTGAGGAGAGGCCGGGCTGCCTGCCCCAGGGAGCAGTAACACAGAGCGCCCCGGGCTGCTGAGCGTCAAAGCAACAACACTGGTAAGCAAAAGGTTTTGTAGTCCTGGCTGGGAGGGGTGGTGGGGAGGGGAACTTTTGGGCTGGCATACCTCAAAACTGCTATTTTCTTAAATATCAAAATAACTATTACATTTTCTTATAAAATTTGATACATTAATGACAGAAAGCAACGTAGAAGCTGGAAGTTAAACAAGAGCAAAGATGCACTAAAGGTGGAAACTGGCCCTTGACTCAAAGGCGGGAATGCAGTTCACTTCCCCGGATGCTGGGAAAATGCATCTCTTCCTTACAGAACAGAGGGTAACTGTGCTAAAGCAGCAGAGGTTGGCTCTAGGGTGGATGCTGGAATACACATTTTACACTTGACAAGTCTGCAGTGTAACAGCTTGTTTGAACAATGTGGGCTTTTCTGAGCTGAAGAAAGAATATTGTGGCAGCTTTTATTGCTTAGATATTATATCTGACGTGATTCTTTACTGTGGTGCAGAGAACTAAATTACTTACTTAAGCTTCCAGGGTTGGTTATGCTTTTGTTTAATTTTAGGCATGTGTGGCTAACCCATGGAATTTAAAGCCTGACAGCAAGGTGGTTGAACAAGGTTCAACAGGAGTATCATGAGGTAAGAGAATGGGAAGATTCTTCATTCACTGCAGTGAGACAGCTCCTTGTGTTATCAATAATAAAGTGTGATAAGACTCTGCCAGGCTGGCTTTTCAACTCCGAGTGCTTTGGGTAGAAGTGTAAAAGGCCTGATGAGAAAAGTGCTGGAGCTCCTTTATTTGCAGGATGTAAGTTCTAGAAACAAGCTGACTGGTCACCACTACTTCCTACTAATGACCAAGTGTCCTTGTTCACAGCTGTTGGTTTGGTTTCTTTATTTCAAAGCACCTAATTCTGCAGTGCAGTAAAACTGTGTCCTGAGTTATGGTGTTTTCTGCTGTTGCTGCATAGTGTAGTGGCAATCTGACTAAAATGCCTGCAAGTAGTCAGCCAACTATCAGAAACAATCTGTCCAGGGTGTAGAATGACTAGTGGGTCTCTCATGCTGTTTTGACTTTCCCTTTAAGGGAAGTCATTTAACTTGGCGAGCTATCTACACTGCTGAGAATTTTGCATCTGACATTTGTCTCAGCATTAGAAAGTGGCTGTGCATCTTTAATGAAGAAGTTGCAAAAGGTCTCAACTGCAGTTACACTCACTGTTTCCAGATTTTAATATATTTCATCACTTCTGTTGCCTTTTCTCATCACTGTCTAAAGAATCTCAGAGACAGAAGACTTGATTTTGGAAACAGATAAATTGTAATGCACCTCTGCATCTACGAGGCTAGCTATTATAAAGTGAAATTTCTCTCTCCTCTTCCCAGAGCCAGGATACCTTCCTGCCATTCCTGAAGAGCTCTTGCACAGCTGCCTCGGGAAGGCACCCCTTAAAACTTGCTGAGTCAAACACAGGGTGGTGGTTCTGGTTATAGTTTTGTGTACTCCCATGTTAGCAATTGGGCTCCTCAAGTGAGTCTCAGCTGTGCCCGTCTTGGGAGCCAACATTTTTACCTTACAGATGCTTGTGTCTCTCCAGACTTCCATCTGCTGCAGCTCTCCAGCTTTGTGGCACATCCTAACTAGAAAGGAAGTGTGCTAGTCGAGCAACCACCAAAGGCTGCCGCCTAGCAATGGAGCTCAGGAGCCTCGCAGGAATCGCTGGGGCACCAAGATCCACCTGGAGAAATTAGAAGAACAGCACCTAATTATTAGTTATTACTTTATTAATATTATTTATTTTATTTTAAATGTATATACCTGCTTTTGAACAAAACACTTCTCCAGCTGCAACAGCTCTGACGTTGCAAGCATACAGTTAGCACAGAAGTAGTTTATAGCTGAAAATTGTTATGACTGTGGTGGGTTGTATCTGTTTCTTCCCTAGTTTTTCCAAAGTTTGGGTATTTGATGGTACTTTCCCCAAGGATGATCCACGCCCCTTTTGAGTTTGAGCTCAACTGGATTAAATGTTAGTGGCTCATGGGCCAGAGGTGTATAATGCTACTGGAAGGGTATGTTCATATGCTCCTTAAAATGCATTATAAAATGCATGCCTGTTCTATATGTAGTATGAAAGGCATATAGCTAACTAGAGCTTGACATTAGTATTAAAAAAGATTGTATCCTAGAAACATACTTAATATAGCTAAGCTTAAAGGAGTGATGTTTATTTTGACCAGTTATCTGAGCACTAAATATTTTGTACATATAAGGGTATCTCCTGTGGATATTCCTAGGTAGTTGGTTCTATTGTTTTGGAGACAGCTGCCTTTTCAAATGAATCTGCAATAAGAGGAATGCAGGATTTTCTCCGTCTGAGCTGGCATCCTAATTTTGACTTCTCTCTTGTATCTCTTAAGTGAGGAATTACAACATTTGTTACAGAAAGTTAGCCATAAGCACTTCCATGCATTCTGAAAATGAATGGAGCCAGAGCTGGTCTCCCTTTCTCTCCTGCAGGATGAAAATGCCAAGATGACTATCAGTCTTTAACACTGGATATAGCATTTGCTGGCTCACCATATGAGAATTCAGCATATTAAAATTGCTAATAAATCTCTGCAGTAGATCTTGGAGGCCAAGGCAGCAGCTTTAGGTGCTATAAAACTTAAGCACATATGCTTATTACACCTTTTATTATTAATGCTTATGATCCTTATTAGTAAGATTCTCTCTGCATTACTGTATGTATCATACTAGATAAAGGAGAGTATTAAGTAGAGGTATCTTATAATCAATTCAATCCTCTTGGGCCATAGCATGAGTACTATATCCTTTTTTCCCCACTTACCAGCTCTGAAGTTGGACTCTGTAGCAATCATACTGGTTGGACATACTGCAAAAATCTTACCTGTGTCATGTAAATGACTCTGGTGACCTCTTTTCCATTCACTACATCAGGTTCCAGGATCCAGGCACTTGGCAAAACCTCCCCTCTCACCACTTCCTTGCAGGGCTGAGGCATGGAGGCATCGTAGACAGACTGGATTGCCAAGACAGATAAGTTCTCCTGCATGTGACAATGGGCAAAGATGACAGCTGAGGATTTTTTTTTGGACATTTTTATATGTTTTTTTTGTTGCTACCAAATTACTTATTAAATATTTTGTCCTAATCCTGCTTGTATACAGACTGTGCTGTAACATTTGTTTTACTACTTCATCTGGCTTGATTCATGGTTGTGATTTCTGAGAGATTTTTCATACATCAGTAGTTTGTCATATCAGCACGGCTTTTCTTCCTGTTGTTCTGCCCAAATATGAGCATGAACTTTTCTTTCTGTTAGTCCTTGAACTATGACTTTAAGCCCACTCTCACAATGCCTCGGAGAAAACATTTTACCTCTTTGGCTTCTACAGTAATGCAGCAGAAATCTCGGGGTTGCTTTAGGTAGCACAGGGAGGTGTCAGTCACTAAATATACTGGGGAGGAAAGCAAACAAAAAACAAAAGAGGAGAATTAGGTTTGACAACAATGACTTGCCATGGAAAAAAATGTTTTTATTTTTTTGATATATCTGCCTTAGGGAGTAATATAAGCTATAAAAATAATTTGTCCTTAGGCTGCAACACTCTCAAGAGCCACTTAAACCAGATTCTTCTGCCTTCTGTCTGCACTGCAGCAGACAGTTGTGTTATAGAGTATCCTTAGTCTGCAAGTATTTTTCTCGAAACAAATTCCTGTATTAAACAACTTTCTGTATATTCAAGCTTAAAACAGTGAAATGAGATGAATCTAAACTTATCTTTAATCTTTTCTTCTTCAAGCTGAGGCAGTACAGAATAATCTTGTTGGCCAGTCCTTTGTGTTGATACTCACCCAGCTGAATGTGGCTGGTTATCTGCTTGTGTATTTGAGCTGTGCTGATAGTTCTGTCATACAGGTGCCGTTTGCTGGGATCTCTCACCAGTCCCCACACGCTTGGAAGAGACCTCTCTATCACCCCTGCTCCAGAAACCCATGCTTTGTTGTGGAAGAGAAGGCTTTGTAGTAAATCAGCACCTCTTTTTCAGTACACTGGTATCTGACAAAGACAAATAAAAAGGAATTTGAACAAGAGAGGTTCAAGTGCATAAGTAGACTTCTCATTTTAAGTACCTGCCATAAACTTACTTCCACCCAGCTGCTGCCTGGCACGTATAGAAATTCCTCAGGTTCTGGGAGCAGGCTGCCATTACCTTAGAAAACAAAGACAAGGGAGCAGCAGCTAAGAGAAAGTTGCAGAAACTATAAATGGTGTTCAGCTCTGATGCTGCAGTATCTGCTAGCCAAAGCAGGCAGGGGCTTTTACCACGCAACGCACAGCTTGGCATGCTTGCCTTCCTTTGGGAGTAGTCAGCCCCACTGACTCCCTGCATGTTTTCTGCTTGAAGATGGAGTCCTGTTAGCTTAAACTGTCTATTGTTTAAAAAAAAAAAAGGGGGGGGGGGCAGAGAAAAAAAAAGCATTTCCAAACACTGTTGAACTGAATCTGTTTGATGTGAAACACAAAGTTTACTTATTTTTCTTCCACCTATACTGTCACATCCTGCCATGCACAGATGTAGGAAGAATAACAATAGCAGAGAGTACAATAAAAAATTACATTTTTATGTAAGACCCAGATGAGCACTGAGTGCTAAAATAATAAAATTGGATTATTATGTCAGTGAGTCAGTAAGTCTCCCACCCTCTTCTGCAACAGGCCACAGTTTTACCAGTTTCTTTTAAACACTCTGGATAATGTGCAACAGTATCTTTGGAATGCCAGTGCTCTGGCCTGGCTTTCTTTTCCCTACTGTTCAAAATTGTTCCACGTCTCCTTCTGCAGCTGGCAAATAAATCAATATCACCAGTGCAGAAGAACACAATTTGTCCCACATACCGTTTTGCTACAACTATCGGAGACAGCCAGAGGAGTAAGAAATGAAAACTGCTCACTTACTCACCTCAGTGGTAGCATTGGCCAAGATATGCTTAGATAAATCCTGGTATCCTTTTGTTGATGAGGAGCTGACTGAAATAGTTAGTCCATGAGTGAATCTACAGCTGATGCTACCGGAGATAAGGGGTGGCTGAACTCTGCTGGCTTCTGCAGGGCATGAAAAGAAATCAAAAAGAAAACAAGCATTAAAAGGACACTGGAAAAAAAAAAGTACTCTTCAATGACAGGGACTTGAACCGTCCACTGAAGGATTGAGTCAACCTGACCCTGAGGAAGGACTAAGACCAGCTCTTGTCTGGGACAATCTGTCTATTGGTAATTACCCCATAATTAGATCTAAGCTCACATTTTGAGGTTATTGCAAAATATTACCAAACACTATCAGGGGAACCAAATCACCATTTAATATTTTGGCAAATACTAACTAAACTCTGGCTAACGATATTTTTCAAAAGTCCCATAATAATAAATAAAACATCCTCAAAATACTTGAATTCAAATTAAATTTGGATTTCATAAAAAGCAAAATCTCACAAGGTTTTGAAACATGACTGCAACACAAGCAGATGCATGTTTTGTACCTACCAAATGCTGACTCCTTCTGTAGTTCTTCTGAGCCACGAAGTTGACTGTTTCTAACAGCTGAGCGACCTCTGGCATCTCCTCTTGAAAGCTCTGCATTTCCAGAAGAAACCTAATTTGAGAAAGAGCAAAAGTGATTTGGTGTGAACTGGAAAAAAAAAATTATGTAACACAGTAAGTGAAATAAAGCACGTCTGCTTTGTAAGGCTGGAAGCTTTTCGTTATACAGCATGACTGCTTTGCTTTCAGATGATTATGAATAGTAACCTCCCTTGGGAAAGTCAGTGAGGGGAGTGTGAGGAGCCACCTGCAGGCACCTGCTCCCAGCCTCAGGACTGCTCATGGTCAGACACAAACTCTTGCAAGTCAGTGTGTGCATCCCTTGTGGCTCAGGGGCACGCTGACCACACCAGCTCCTGGTTTACCACAAAAAACACCTGGTTGTTGCTAAAACGTTTGACTGCTGGCACCAGGAACACTGTTTGGCTTTTATAAATCAGCTTTAAAAACCATAAAGAAACAAAAGTATCACTGCCCTCTGCAATTACACTGTGATGCTCCTTCCACCCTGTGTGTAAGCAAGCCCTCCATGGACCAGTGACACAAGAGGTACCACAGAACATGAACCATCTGAACATGAACATCATGGATCTGTATTAGCCCTGCTCCTGCTGGACCATCAGGAGGCATCAGTCTCAATGACCAGACAGCAACAATTTGTTCCCACCTGTCCGTCGCGGCCGCAGAGTCTGCTTGCAGTGTACGTAGCTGTGTTACTGCTGTTGTAACCAGATGTTGGGCCAGAGGAGAGGCTGAGGCTGGAGTCTGTACATAAAGTGCTTGTACTCGCAAGAGTCTTCAACCTGGCTTCTTCCTGTAGCAGATGTCAGGTTATTAGAGACTGAAATGCACCAAACCTACCTGACACAGCACTGAGTCAAAGCGGTGCAGACAACAGCACTGCAAGGTCCAAGAGGGATCATGTACGGTCTGACCGTGTGCTGACAACTTGGAACATTCACCTTCTGCACCTGAGAAAATATTTGCTCCCGGATGCGCCTCTTTTCTTGTTCAGCTCGCTCGCGCAGCTTGTCCCTGGCTCGTGCAATTTCAGTCTTGGCCTCCTCTCGTGCCCGCTGATAGTCTCGGAGCAATAGCTCAATCTCTGAAGGGTGCTGAACACTTCTTTTTGGTTCTTGAACTCTGTAAGGGGGGAAAACAGCATAGAGGTTACTTGAAACCAGGCAACTGGCCGAAGTACCAGGAGAAAATCCATCTTTCAGTATGGAGGAGGAAAATTTTCAAGAACAGCAAGTAATCACAGTAGCCTCCCAAAAGTTTCTCTTTGCTCCTTAGAGGTTTAACCTTGGAAAATGAATTCAGACTGCAAGTTCAGTTGAGATTACTCTAGCACTTGTGCTGATTTCACATGTGGAATAACTGTGCTGGGAAAGCACCTTTCTACCAACCTACTATAAAGAAACCAAAAGCCATTTTGGGGAAAAGGGGAGCAAAAAAACTCAAATTCCACACAGGTGGAAATGTGTGCCGTGAAACTCTTTTTTTTTTTTTTAATACTTAACATGACACATCCTATAGCTTTTCAGTCAGAGAAGGAACAAGATTGATCTATAATCAGTCAAGACTGAATCCTTAGCTTTCCTTTTACATCACACACAAAACAAATTAGGCACTTATACTGTAAAAGAACTGGCCAGAAGGAAGAATGTAATGAAGGATTTTCTGGTATCAGGCACATGTTATTATCCTGAAAACACTTCTTATTCCAAATGTTACCACTCTGCCTTCAGCATTATGGAGAATAATTCCTCTGCTGTTCTGCTGACTCCTGACACAGAAACGACAGATAAGCCAGTGGAAATTGTTCATGTGCAGCTATCATGAACACTGAGACATTCAAGGGAGATGCTCATTACACCTTACCTAGTATTTTCCACCACGTTTCTTCTCAGCTGTTGCAGATATTCTCGCCGTCTGCTGGGAAGATCTAAATCCCTCTGACTTGCATCCAGCATCTGCAACAGACTCAGGTGCTTTTGAGGACTCAAACTTCGGCTTCTTCGGTACCTTTGCAGCCTTTTTTCTCTTTCCTTCCTCAGAGTTTCAATAGTTCTCATGTGTCTGTCAGGAAAAACAAGATTAGAGCTGCAAAGTGCGCTGTGCGGAGTCGTAATTTCTGTTTTGTAAATACCTTCAAAACTAAATAGCTTTGTCATGTAAAATTTTTAGGAATCTAATAGCATACACATCCCCTGCCAGCCATATCCCTTTGGTCAAATGGTAACAGATGATGCAAAAATTCTGAAACTCCACTGCTTTTTTAACAGTAGGAAAAGCAAACAAATGCCTTGATTAAGGCTCAAAAGGGCTGAGAGGCAAACTGAGAAAGGAGACTAATGTAGTTACTGATAGTTTTATATATATATATTTTAGTTACATTATCTTCCCCAAACTCAGTTCTGTCACCCAGTCACAAGAATGTAACATCCTGATTTCCATAATTCCTTCTGCTTTTTTGTGGGTTTTTAAAATTGTTTCTTCTATTGTTCATACAGCAGTGTTTAGCCACAAAAGCAAGAACGAGATACCGTGATAAATAGGATGAATCAAGTATTTTTACACTGCAACAAATCCACAAGATACAGTCCCACGGTACATACTGCTGACAATTTTAAGAGTAGGGTGACACTTGATTTGAATGGCAGTCTTGTACCTTTCCCTTTCGCCTTAAGTAACCTCTAAATTTTGCCTTAAAAGCGTTACTTGATTATGTGTAAGAAAAGCTCAATGCTGCATCTCTGCAGACAGTAAATGCTGAAGGGCCGGTACGGGAGGGCGCTCCCACACCGAGCACGGCGTTACCTCACGCGCTCCCCGTTACCTCACGCACTCACCGCTCATAGAGCTGCTGCCTCACGGTGGCCGTCGCCAGGCCTGGCACGGTGGCGCCATCCCCCAGAGCTCGCAGCAGCGCGTCCGTCTCGCCCAGGCCGTAGTTGAGCCTGGCCTCGGCCAGCTCCACGCTGAGCGGCTGCTGCCGCAGCTCCAGCCGGATGCCGGACATGACCTGCGCGCGCTCCCGCCGGAGCCGCTCGATCTCCCTGTCCCGGCTTTCGCAGGGCTGGGATCTTCCAGCCGTTTCTGTGGCTCGGCTGCTTCCGGGCGTCGCTTCTGCCTGGCTTCGCACGTCGGCCGCGCTGCCGCTCAAGCTGAGTAACGAAGGAGGAGGGCTGCCCTTAACGCCGCACCAGTTGCTGAATTTGTTGTGTACAGGTAAGTCACGAAGACTGTAGCTCCGAGGCCTGTGAGGCTTTGCAAAGGTTGGGTTTTTGCGCAGAAGGATTTCAGTGTCACATTCAGAGAAGCAATCTGCATGGTCACCTTGCAAGGAGGTCTGCACGTCACTCACGTCAGAGACGGGGACCAGACAGCTATTTTCGTTTTTCCAAAAGAAATCACGCAGTTGAAGAGAAGATGCTTCTACCTGAGGTTCTGGAGATTCGCCGGCATTTGTCTTATTTGAACAAGTGGCTCTAATTTCCCGTTTAAAAAGTAAGTCAGAATTTGGAGGTGAGTAATTATGAACCAAAGCACTGTCAGAATTACCCACGTATTTCTCTTGCCTGATTCCTCCTAAGGAGCCTTTTCCCCTCCTTGTGACGTACATACAATGAAGGGAACGTTCCAGTGGACTGTGGTCTCCAAGATCATTTGTTAAAAATTCCCTGTGGCCAGAGAGCTCTAATGTACTGCTGGAGTGATAAAGTCGCTTAGCACAAATTGTAGTGTGGGTGTCAACCGTGAGCCTGTGCTTTTGTTTCAAGTCCTTTGAGCCACCTCTTCTTAAGAGCTCTTTGGCTTCAATCTTATCCGAGAAACTGCCAGACGTCTGCCTGGTGTCCTGGCTGTCTCTGGAGGCACTTGACTCACTGTCTGTTTCCGTCTGGGAGAAGTTGTCCACCTGTGGCTCCGTGCTGCCCCGCGCTCCCGCGCTCGGCTTTCTCTGGCTGTGAAGGGGGCTCGAAGGCCCCTTAGCAGAGCAGACAGACTTGCTAAAAGCTACGTGACTGTTGGGACTAGCACTAAGCGTAAGGATAGGGGAAGAGGCCCTGTCAACTAACAACGTGGTTTTGCGACAGAGTTTTCTTTCTGCTGGAACCTCCAGCTCATCGGCAGTTGGTTTATCCGGAGTGCAGGATGCTGGAGACTGCAAGCTGCTGATAGTAGGGCTGCTAACTGCAGTGCACGAAGAGTCATCCTGCCCCGAACTTAGCAAAGAGGATGCAGTGGTTGACACTCTGGTGCTGGCAAAAGCAACGTTCTGCTGCACGTTCAGTGCTCTTTGAAAGCCTGAGATGGGAGTGGAGGTTCTGGTTAAGAGGGGCAGACGCATAAAGGAATCTTCCAGAAGGCTGTCAAGACTGCCATGGAAATCAGGAGTGCTCAGAGTTCTCATCTCAGCTCTTTCTGGTGTTCTGTCTCTGAGAGAGAGCATTCCCTCTTTGTTTTGAGGAATTCTCCTTACTGCATCCGCACCAATCCCTTTCAAATCAATGATTCCTGCCCGAGTTGTCCTCAATTCATTTTCCATTTTTGCCTGTACTAGTTTGTCTTCCTGTTTGCTTTGAGGTTCTGAAATCTCAGTTTGAATGCCTATATCTGCTGTAGTTTGAGTGCAGCTATCTGATCTAGAAACCTTTATGGTTTCCTCCCTTCCCTTTGGCTTGATTTTAGCGTTCTGGTCGTTATCGATGATATTTTGCTGGGAGAGGTTTCCCAAGAGCTCAGAAGTGTTCTGAAGAAGCTGTGAAAGATGCATGGACAAGTTCTGCATGCTTGCCCAAGATGACAGTTGCTGAAATGAATCTTTGCTGGTTTCCTGCTTTCTTGCAGAAACATCTGTAAAGCTTCTCTGGTGCCTCCTCTGTCTCCTGTACCTTCCTGTAGCTGCTGTTTGTGTCCCCTGCTCACACATAATTCCTGGTGTTTTTTTGGAAGACCTATCTGACTCAGAAGGATATAGCAGCATGATTTCATCAACCTGCACTGAAGAGTTACCAGGCTGTGCAGAAGCATTATCAAAATCCGTAACATTATTTTCCAGATTGTCTTCTAGTATTTCACTAGATACATTGCTGTACTGCTTGGTACCGTCACCTGGGTTTGCAGATTCAATGCCCCTTCTGATATCGTCCCATCCTTGAAGATCATCAGTGCTGCTTAAAGTGCTTGATAGAACTTTTGCTGTCGCATATGAACTGAGATGAGAACGGAAAGGAGAATTTTGAGAATTCAATCCGTTGTCCACACTGGAACATCTCATAACTTTACGATTATCCTGGTTTAACGGATTTTGATTGCAAGAGACATCACTTGCACTTCCAAAAACATACTGTTTCCAACCAATCTTACACAGTCCATCTTGTTGCCAGGGATGAACATATGGATTGATATCACTTGAACTAAAATGCATCACATCCTTACTGTCTTGTAAAAACAAATCTGTCGCTTCTGACTGGTATCCAGTTTCTTCAGCTCTCCCTTCACTGCACTGAGCTACAGAACTACTCTTTGAAGGGATATTTGCTCCTGTACCTACAGAATGCTGAGCTACAGGCAGTAAAGATGAAGGAGAAGGAACAGTGCAGTCTTTTAAAGACTGGCTGCTTTGAGTTCTTTCCACAAAACTTTGTGAACTTTTTGGATTGTAGTTTACAGATTTCTTAGTTTGCTTCATTCTCTGCTGAAATCTGGATTTAAATTTAACCTCTAGAAAATTCTTTGATTCTTGCTTTGAATATCTTTCATTTCCATGAAGATCATCTTCAGTTGGTGATGGAGGCTCTACACTCATATTTAAATCTTGTAGTGATCTAGATGCGGGATACGATGAAAGATCTGCTCTAGATGAAGCTTCCAAAGTATTTTCCCCATCAGAGATCACAGCAATAGCTGGGGCTGAGAGTCTATGACTTTGTAAACAACGTCGCTGTTCACTTTGTTTAGAGTTCTTTGTATTCTGTGCAGTAAAATATGATCGTTTGCTCCTGAATTGCACTAATTGGGATTCTTGGTTTTCTGGTAAAAACTTTAAGGAGGTACTTTGATTATTCGTTATAGAAAACTTCAGTCTTTCTGATTTCAGAGTGTTATGCTTCACTATAGCATCTCCCATTCTTGGACAACTATCTGCGTCATCAGCAGGGCTATCAACACTTGAACCTGTACTATTTTTGCAAAGTATAATCTCTTTTCTACCATCTGCACTTAGTCTTCTCAGCTTATCACCTGTAGGTACAAACTGACAACTGCCTTGCAGATCTACAGGCTTTTTGTCGAAACCAGAGGCAGTTTGATACAGTCCTCTAGGATCAACGCTGCTGCTGTACGTGGGACAGGTTGGACCAGGTGAACTGCATGTGCGTTCAGGATCCACAATAACATTTCCTGGATACAGATTTTGCAGCATTGCAATTTGTGGGCCTATTAATTCATTCAGAGAATTTGAAGATGCCATAGTTCGCATTTCAACAGGTTCTCTACTTACTGTTGCTCTTTGTTTACTCTTTTCTGCAGAAGGTTCAACCTCAGTATTTGATTGCAGATTTTCTTCATTTCTGGTAAGTACTTCTCTCATTTGTCCTTCTCTAATAAAAACTGCCCTTCCAGTATCCCAAAAAGGTAATGACGGTATTAGAAGAGAATCATCACTGTCATGATCAAGTGCCTTCTCTGGGTTTTCTCTGCAAAATTTCTGTAGTGGAACTTTACCCCAGAGGTGCTGATCAGCTGCTGTTCTGTTGTCAAATTGCTCACAATTACTGCTAGGTACAGGTTCCCCATCTACTGCAGAATCTCCACATGATTCTGTGTCAGATACTGGATAATGCTGGTTTTCTTTTGCAAGAGAAAGTAAAATACTTCCCAAAGCAGGTGCTGGCTGATCAAAAACGACAGCCTTGTCGGACTGAGTGTCCTGCACTTGCAAAGCAGCAAACGGAGAAAGCCTCAAAGTTTCTGTGTGTGAAACATCGCATGCGCCTGCTTCTCCATGCACCATATCTGCAGCTAAAGAAGATTCTGAAAAATCTGCTACGGATGGGTAACTACCTTCTGGAAATGCTGGTGGAAAATCTCTTTCTTTTACAACGTGAAGGTCTGCAGAACTAGAGGAGATTTCCTCCGTCAAACAACTGCCTTGAATTGAGTCCTTAAGCTGCCTAAATATTAGAGATTTTGAGTCATCCAGTAAACTTGCAGTGTCGAAAGCATTAATGTTGTTGGAGCTTTGAAACAGAGCATCATTTGGAAGATCTTCTGCAGAGTAGGATGGAAGTGACTTTGATTCTTTATTGCAAATCTGCCGCAGGCTTTGAAAAGCAAGCAAGGCTGATTCTGGTACAGTCACATGAGAAGCACAGGTGTAGTCCTCCAGGTACTCATGTATTTTATTTTCTCTTTCATCCTCGCAGTTCTGCGAGGAATCTTTAATTGCTTCCCCCTTTTGACCTGTTCTCACAACTTCTTTGGAGAGTTTATTATTCTGAGCAACTGTGGCCTCTGTAATGGCTGAATTATTTTTCCTTTCATCATCTGTTTGATTCAGAGAGCAAACATCAAAAGGAGGTACAGATACACTTAAATTGGTTGATTCATTTTCAAAGTACTTTGCTTTTTCAATGAGAACACCATCATTTCTACATTTGTCACCCTTGCTGCTGATTAAAATACCTGCAAATGGAACTGGGCTATTCAGGCGACCAGCAGAACATTCAGAAGCATAAGAATTCCTGTTATAATTTAGAAGCTCTTCACTATAATGTGCATCTTCCCCTGGGGACTTGTCCAGGCTTTCTGAAAGGGCTGAAGTATTCTCAGAAACAGAGCTCTCTGGACAGTCTCCACAGCCCTCCTCAGAAGTCCCATGTTCCTGCATCTCTTTAGGCTCATTCTGACACCCAAATACATCAGGAAACCCTGCACTATCTTCACTATTGTTTGTTACAGTGTAGTTTGTGTTTAGACATTTCTCTTTCTCGTCACATTGTGATAAACTCCATGAGTGAAGCTCTTTCTGAGCTGCATTAACACTGTGAAACGTTCTCTGAGAAGTGATGTCTAGCAAAGCATGCTTTATTTCTTTTCTCATATCTCCCATCATTTCTTTCTCTGAAGAAGAAAGCAAGTTCGAATTATCCAAGAGCAGTGAATGAGACACAAGGGCACCCTTCTTCTCTTGAGCTCTATCTTCTACAGAATTTAAATGGTCTTTTGACAGATTGTTCACCATTAAATCCACACTATGCTCTTCATTAGAGCTGTTAGCACCCTGAATCCTATCTTCAGAAGAATGTATTTTTTCCAAGCAAAACGGTTTACCTTCTGACTCTTGCTTAAGTGCAATAGTTACAGGCTCATAACACCCCATACTGCAGGGGGTAGAAGAGATGTCCTTCTCACTGAGGGGCTGCTCAGATGCAGCAGGATCAGGTGCACTGTTAAAGGATCTTTTCTCCTGTCTGTCCAGCACGATCACGGTCTGTGGGAAAGCAGCACTTTTATTTTGTATTTTATCAGGACATTGTTTATCTACGCCCTTTTTGTCGACTATAGCAGACGCACCCACACAGACCTCATCCTCCAGCAGTGCTTCATAACATGGCAGAACAGCTCCAGCCCCAGCACTGCCGTTAGCTGCGTTTGTCTGTCCTGTCAATGCAGTGGGAACATCTTGAGCAAGACAGGAATCCTCACTCAGTCCAAGGTTTAAAAGATGATTTAGAGGCTGGCACAGAGAGTCTCTAAGTGAACCTTCTTGATTTTTTTCTGTAGATTTTAGTGTTGCTGGTGGATTTTGTGGCTTGCTGGTGTTTTCATTATTTCCAGAGAAGCTTGTAGACATCCACTGGCTGTTTCTTAAGATTTCATTTAATCTGATGTTTTCTTCTGTGAGTTGGCAGCTGTCTTTGCTTCCTGGGAACAGTTCATTCAGGTTTTGTAGAACTATCACTTCTACCTCCTCTGCATCTTCAAAAAACATCTTCTCTTTTCTGTCTGCTTGGACTTCTTGCTCTTCATTTACCAAATGCACTTCTTGTTTCTCCTCAACTCTGGAGCTTCCTGGATCCAATTCACAAATACCAGGTCTACTTCTAAAAGTATTTTCTGAAGTGCTGTCCTCAGCGTATTCCATAGCACGACTCATGTACACATGGTTGTCCTCTTTAACACAGAGACTTTTAGGTCCTCCTTCAATTCTGCTTTGGTCTATTGCAGTACTGTCACCAACTGAACAGTCATCTACCTTGATGTCTTTCATCACTGTGTTTTTTATATCCATAACAGAGTCTACTGAGCCACTACCTTCACTCATTTCAACACTATCTTCATTCATTTCCGTATGGTCATGGTAATCCTGTGCAAACCCTGAATCATCTGTTGACAGAGTATTTTGTTCTAGGCCTGAAGCTGTCAGGTATTTTTCAGGGATCTCAAATTGATTTAAAATTCCCGTATCATCATCCCCGTCACAACATATCTGATGTGCAGCTAGGATCTCTTCAGTAAATAAAACATTTTCATCTGTGCATATATCCTCTTGCCTGTTAACAAGCACCCCCTCAGTGTTCGTCATGGTAGTTTGTTCTTCCCCTCCAGTCACTTCACATCCAGTAACTTTGCTTTCCTGATTCAAGTTTTCGTGGGACAAGCAGTCTAGGATACAGCGTTCAGTTAAATTGCTAGAACTTGCTTGTTTTTCAGTTTCATTTTTTTCTAAAATATTTCCTTGTCTGCCTGTCATTGTTATTGTTGCAGCTATGTCCTCTGTATTGAACACCTCCAGTGCTGTGTTTCTTTGTAAAAGCCCCTCACAAGCATCAAGGAAGTCTGAAGTATTTTGAGTAAAATTCTGGCAGAAGTTACTTGTCTGAAGACAACTATCAGACCATACAACTGCTTGGGGTTCCTGAGTGTGCTGCTCTACGCCAGCGCTTGCTACTTTGGCTTCTTCTTTCTCTGCCTCTTCATGTGCTGCTGTCAGGCACAGGTTTGTATGAAACTCACCCTGACCTTCACAAGCTACAGTATCAGGAGGTTTCTTCGAATTCTGAGATAGGCTGCCTTTAAAATGCTCTCTACTATCCTCAGTTTCATTTTGGACTTTGACTACTGGGTAGTCATTTAAACTTTCAATCTGTCCGAATTTACTTTCCAATGTATTTTCTTCTAATTTGATTACAGCATTGATCAACTTGGTCATTTCTTCTTTTGTATTCTGGTAAGAAACCATAGTTTCTTCTGCATCTTTTAAAAACTTGGATTCTTCATTCATATAAGGATTCTCCTCTTGGAAAACAGTAGCTAATATGTTTGTATTGTATGCAAATACTCTTCCCAATTCTGAGCTTGCACATTCTGCAACAAGCAAAATATTCTCTGCACGATCTCCTGATTCAAGTAAAGGTTTGCTCTGAACTTCTGTTTCCAGCAGACCAGTTGCATTAAATTCCAGAGAAACATCAGTTTTAGGCACATTGTTGTTCCTCCCTGTTGATTTTGAGCAGCATGTTGTGCAAAGGCAGTTAGACTGTACCCCAGAACAACTTTCTGGGACACCAACTTCCATAGGCATATTAGATCTGTCATTACAATTTCCTTTCACTATTGTGATGTGCTCCAATAGTTGATCATATTTTTCAGTCTCAGAAGCACTTTGAGGAAGTTTAGCATTCCCTGCTGTTTGGTATAACATGCCTGAATTGGGTTCTGGGTGCAAATTATTTGTACTTTCACAAAGAGTGGTAGGGAAGGCCCCAGTGCCTTCCCCGCTTGTGCTCACCGTGAGGTAGCTAACTTCATTTGCCACCAGGTTTTTATATTTGGATGAAAGTTCTTCCTGAACTACAGGCTGAGAACTCAGGATACTCTGTTCTTTACTTTCACTGCTTTCTTCTTGTATGATATCAGGACACAGTGAAGAATCTTCTGAAAGACGCTGGGATAAGCAACTTGTAGGACTGTCTGTTAGTGAACATTCATGGGAATAATTCTCTAAAACAACTTTGCTTTTAAATTCATAACGATTTAATGAAGACAAGTCTTCATCCCTTGCTTTGTATTCTTCGCTGTCTCTGAACAAAGGCATCTCTGAGACAATCTCTGCCAAGCTGTCTGTGCTTGTTTTCATGCAGATTATCTCTTTTTGAGATATCGCTATTGGTGTTGCAGATTGGTCATAACTTGCACTGCGAGCAAAAACTGAAGGGTTGCATTGGTATGTTACTTCCTCTGAAGAAAAGTCTGTGTCTGATGTTATTTCTTCTGCAGACATTTGTTCACAGTCCATATCTTGCACTGTTTCCAGAGTGCTCTCCTCAGATCTGAGGAGACCGACTGCAACAGCTGAGTCTGCTCCTTGTCCAAGGACTGTTGGGAGCATGCAACTGCTTACTGGATAGCATGTCTTGTTTCTTGTGTCACTGAGAAAGAAGCCTTCATCACAACATGGTGGTGTTTCTCTTCTTGGAAAGAGCTGCTCATGGTTTCCAAATTTTACTTGTTTTATTGCAGATGGCTGTGGTGAGGCCACATTAAGAGCAAGTTCTGTGGAAGATCCAGCGGCGGGGGCACAGGTCGGTGCACTTCTGGTGTCTGTCGTCTTTGATTCTGCCATCAAGTTACCACAGTCATCATCTAGGTCATCTTTTTCAATAGTTCCAAAGGAATCATCTTCCAAATCTGCATTTACACAGCAACTTCTCTGCTCAAAAATGTGAACAGGCAACACAGACATAAAAGAGGCTTTGCTCAGATCATCATCTCGGTGCAGCTCCAGGTGAGTTGTGGGGAGGGAATCTTCTTTTCCAGACACAGGTAACAAACAGCCTGCCGTGGAGGTGCTTTCCAAGCAGGTAAATGTTTGCACGCATTCAGTGGTAGATCTGTGAGTAGGCAATGCATTGAGTTGTTCATGTTCAGGATGAACAGCTGGCCTTGATTGTTCACAATAATCATGTTTTGCTGAAATAGGAAGAAAAGAGGAACCTGGTTCTACTGAACTGACAAATGAGGATATTACATCTGGAGATCCCAGGAAAACATTCTTTTCAGAATTTGTCCATCCTTTAAGAGTCCTATTTAACGTTCCATTTTCAGAAACTCTGGTCACATCTGCTGTTTTTTCAGTTTCAGGTAAAGGTACTTCTGATGTGACAGAGGAGAACACTGAGTTTAAATGAGTAATTCTGTTTATCTGCTTTGAGCCAGAAACAAAAGATACTTCAGCAGCTGATTGCTTCAGATCATCCTTCTTCAACCAACCCTGTGGTTTGCCCACTGAGCACAGACGAGCATCTTGAAATTCCAGACTTTCATAGGAAGAAGGTACTGTTATTCTGGGGCTGCTGATTTTACCCTTCAAGTCACATGAAGGCCAAGCATCAGTAGTAAGCAATGGATTTCCACTTGTGTAGTACAACCTCTTATCAAGAGACCTTTCTTGTTCTACAAGAGAGACCTTTGTGTCCTTTGGCAACTGCTTGAAGGCATTACTGGAAGCAGGCTGTGCCTCAGCATCCAAATAAAAGGAACTGCTCAGCTTCAGATCACAATTTGGTCCTTCTGTATCTCTGTCACAGGTCTCGAGTTCATGGTCTCCCTCAGTGTGTAGAGCTGGTGGCCCAGGAAACTGTAACTTCCAAAAAATCTCTGCTGGTACTTCATCAGACGAATCAGATTTGGATTCCTCTATCAGCTCTTCTCCATCAGCCAGGCTGTCCAGAGAAAAACTTCTCTCAGCTTTTCCCAATCTCCTGCGTGATGCACATGAGGTCACCAAAGATGAAATGTGATGATCAGGTCTGCTTTGGTAAAGTTTAGCTGTCTCATTGCGGGTCTTCAACTTGTGAAATCGGCTTTTATTTTGCTTTTTGGCTTTATGTTCCTTTTCCACCAGAGAATCTTGGGACATTTGACTGTCATCACTCTCGGAATCTTCTGGATTGGTGAGACATTTATTCCTGTCAAAATCTTCCTGTTTCAGTTTCTCTGTGAAGGCTTTTGCATAAGCACAGGAGAGAGAATCTACAGAGTAGGAACTGTCAGTATCAGAGATCTCATTTTCATCATTCTCCTGCCAGTTGGCTAGCACATCTGCCACCGCCTTGGACACTCCAGCACTCAACATCTCGGCACTGTGCCATTTTTTTTCAACATAACAAAGTGGTGCCTGTGTGTTTATCTTGGTGAGATTTCCAACTGATGCTGCTGCCATCAGAAATTCTTGCCGTTTCTCACAACTTGGCAAGCCTGAGTTTGGCGCTCTCTTCAAACTCTTTGCTGTTTGGTTTAGGTGTGCTGACAGCAGCTTTCCATACACCTCTGTTTTCTCCATTTCTTTAGGAAGGTTTTCTGATGGTGAAACACGCCCTTTTGCACTGTTATCCACTGTATTCTTTTTATCGGATACCTGAGCTCTCTTTTGTTGTAGGCATCTGCTTACAGGCTGACTTAAATCTCCCAACACCTTTGCTTTTGTCATTCTTGTTCCTGAAATGAAGGTTTCAGGTTCATCTTTCTCTTTAGAATGATCAGGGGAGCAACTTTTAGAGAGCAGGTTTTGAGATCCAGTTCCCCCTGGGCTGTCATCCAACTTTTGCATTTTTTGATCAATTTTGTTAATATGAGCCATGACAGCTGTATCATTAGAGACCTTATCAGTTCCTCTTCTGTTTCCAAATGAGGATGTCTTTTGTTTTTCACTTAGCTGCCTCTGGACTGGAAAGGAGATACCTTTCTCATCATTAAGGTCATCTCTTCCGGAAACGTCTTTATCTTTTCTGCAAACGTATTTTACACATGACAGCGTCCCTGACGGACTGCCTTCACAGCATTGATCAGTATGTGCTGAGGTAGGTAACTCTGAGACAGCTCCCCTCTTCAACAAACAGCTAGGTGAAAAGAAAAAAAAATCCTCACTTGAATAATGTACTTTACAACGCTTCCACCCCAGCCATGTCCTGCAGTTAAGAGCAATGACACACAAAGTCACTATCTTAATGCCTTCCAAAAGCAAATTTAGCAGAGGACAACTAAAAATATATATTAACCATATAGTCCCTAACAAGTTCTAAAACATTCCATGTGACACAAACAAACTGCTAGATGCTAAAACAGAGAGATGGATATTCTATGTAGCTGCATAAGTTAGTTAAAAAAAAAAAAAGGGGGGGGGCGGGATAGCTCTAAGTCAAAGAAATCCATTCAGCATAATTCAGCTCTTCCTTTCATTCAGGAGTACTGGATCATGCTGAGGTAGGCACATTAACAATCCAATTTTCTTGCACTGTGGAGAGAGATGTATTTAGCTTGAGAAAGGCTGGACAGCCTCAGAGCCCCAGCCAGAATCAACCTAAATAAACAAAAACTCTAAGGGAAGTTTGACCATCAGCAAGGTAAGATGGTGCAGAAATTAGTATTTATCTGAACAAGGTGAGAACAGAGAGTTAAACCAGTTCTAGAAAACATTTACACACAAGTAAAGCGTGTGGAAATGCTTGAGAGAGGGAAGAAAAGAAACATTGAGAAAGACCATGTCATAGGGCTAAGTTGGGAATGCACAGTGATAAAGCTCTAGCGCGACATACAAAATAGTAAGCTTGTTGACATCACGAGTTTTAGGATTGCTTCAGTAAACTGAGAGGTATTCTGGGGCTAATAGGTGGCCAGTGAAAACAGCTTTAACTTAAATTACTTTCTAAAAGTGCCAGAGGAATCTGTTGATGTTAACTCACCTGGGTACACAGGGCAGCTGGAGGTTACAGAGCGAATGCCGCCTCTGTGGCAAGGAACTTGAACCCTGTGACTTCCTGTGCTTTCCCAGCTGATGATCCCAAGGGGCTACTGCAATACATTGGTTCAGGCCCTGGGACTGTTTCACACTGTCTTCGCTGAGCCAGCAGCTGGCCTCCAGCTGCTCTAGGTTCTGCTTAGCCTCCAGTAACTTCTGCTTCTTGACTATCCTTTCCAGCTGGAACTTGACCTTTTTCCGTCGTATGCTTCTTTCTGCCTTCTTCAAGGAGTATCTTCGCAAGAGCTCCAGCTGCACCACTCTCTTCTGGCTCTGCTCTAGCAGGGAGGGACAGATTTCCAGGCGCGCTGCACTCTGTGCCTCGGGGTCTGTTTGCACAGCAAACTCCCGCTGCTGCTGCTGCTGCTGCAGGGCAGCCAGGCGGCTGTTCTCGTCGAGGAGCCACTGCTGGTCTGTGAACAAAAGCATTGAAAGAAAGTAAGAATAGCGGGGGGAACACTGCCTTGTTTCTTAATTTAATCAAACTAAATTTAATTAAACTCCTTAATTTTGAGAGCTCATTTGAGAAAATTTCTATGCAGTATAGCAAAGTCTTGACTAGACACTAAAAAAAATGCATCGCTACTGGGTGTTACCAAAAGCCTTTCCACTAGGATAAGGACTCAGCCAACTGCAAGAAGGAAGGAGGAGCTGCAAGGGCTAAAGGAAACCGGTGGACAGACCTTGTCTGTTAGTGATGAGTGAAACACATTCCACATAGATACTGAGTGACACACACAATTTCTCATAGATTATACTCAAATATCATCTCAATTTTGTTCTGAAAGTATTTAAAGGACCCAAGTTCAATTCTGTGCACTTTCAGGCATGGGGCTTCAGTGGCTTTTTACTCTGAAATATGTTACTACTTCTACCTTAACTATTCTACAGTCATTTTAAGGTTTGCATGTAATGTATGTGTGTTGAGCTGTCAAGGGAACTAGAAGATCATGTCTCATAGAGGTGAATTCCTCTCTAATAGGAATCTGAATTTCCCAAGCATGCTGGCAAGCCTTCAACTCGTATATTCTTACACTGAGTGAAAATGTGTACATTCCAGTGATCTTAAAAAGCTGCTGACCCCTCATCATAGCATTTGAGTGTCTCCCTCTTTGAAAAGTGTAATTTGACTGAACCAACAAAGTTAGTACTTGCAAACTCTGGCGTAACTCAGCCCGCTAAAAACAAGGGAAACTTAATTCAGGCTAAGGCAATTTGTGTTCAGCCCAGGAAAGCAGCAAGCTCTGTGCTTGCTCTTACCAGCAGCAAATTCAGTAAAGCAGCTCCACACCTGAAGCCTCTGCCTCCCCTCACTCAAGCTGGGATGTGCGTTGCTTCCAGGGACACAAAACCAAACACCGAGTGGTATCTGGCCCAGGTAGACCAGCAATCACAACATTTGCTACCTACTGTAACCAAGTCTCTCCAACAAGCACCTGCCAAAACAGCTTGATCAAAACCCACATCTCCTGCACACGAGCACCTTATCATGTAATGTCCTGGCACGTAATGAATCAAGTGCTCTCAGGGCAGGCAAAGGTATTGGTTTTACCTTTACCATGGCATAGTTGCCATGAGAGCATATTCAAACAAGCTCATATCGCTAGTTGGTGCATAAAATCACCACTCCATTTGCTAAGGTGAGTTAGCATCTCCTTAGACTAGGTTACTTTATTCCATGCAAGAGATGTGCTTAGTGGCTTTTAAGGGTGCCCTGGTTTCAATCTCAGATAGAATGAACTGCAACAATCAAAAACAGGGATTATCAAGTGGATCACCACTGGTAGATTATATCCAATGGCCCGGACACAATCTCCTGAAAGAGCAGAGTTTGTTCATTTTTATGCTACTATAAATAGATACATAGGAGTTGCACAGAAAGAATCTATAGCTGACAGCAGTGCAAAAATCACAGGCAAGGTTCCTCGGTAAGCAACCTGCTTCTCAAGGACACGAGCTTTTCAAAGCACTTTCATCTTCCTTACAGCAACACTATTTTGGCTGGGTTCAGCTTCAATCTGCAGTGCTTTATTGAGCAACTAACTTCACATACTCAGGAGGTTAGGAAATAAGAGGTATTTGAGCTGATGGTATGAATGAGGGCTACCTGCAGCTTTATATAGGGCAGCTGAGCTGCAAGAGAGGAATTTGGAGCCATGGAAGTTTCTGTAATGTAAAAAGTGTAATGACCAGTAATGCACAGGCATTGCTTGGTGGCTACCAATCTTGTTGAACATCACTAGCAACCCCTGCTACAAGAAGTCTCCTGCCTTGTTTGCACTGATTTACACACGCACAGATGTTGCTGTGATTACAGCTCTATGGTTACTCTGAGGATAAATTTTAGTCACGATCAGTTTTTTTCTTGAAAACATTTCGAACTTTCATATGGAAAACAGTTTTCTCTACTCTTTATCTTGAGATTTGCCCTCTTTTATCTGTTTCTAGCAAGCAGGATATTGGGCAGAAGACAGTCTCTCTAACAGAGCTCTGAGGTTCTAATTAAACCATTTAAATAGTTGCCTGCATCAAACCTGAGAAACAGAGAGAGCAAAAAAGGCAAGAGCATTTTGGTGAACTGCCAACTAAAGATTTATAGTTGGCTGACAAAAACTGCCTGCCTGGCTAAGCTTCTCATGAACACAGCTGAAACAGCAGAACTGGGTAAGAGCAGAGAACAAGTTCAGAGTCATGAAATACAGGTGCCTTGAGGAAGCTTTCCTGGTTCCTTGAACTATCTACAGAGCCTGCTTCTCCCTCTGCGACATCCCATCTCCACAGTTTTCGCTCGAGTCTCTTCCTTGTGGTTGGCATAATTGAGAGATGCCCAACCATATGAGTTTGGGTCTGACAAACCTCCAAAAATTCACAGGCATCTTCCGCTTCCAAGAAGCAAGAGCGCACAGTCCTATGCAATTATTTGTCCTAGGACAACCATTTTCAGAGGGGAGTTCATTAAAAGCTTCATGTGAAGATGGTCTGTGCTACTTTCCAGGCAAAACCATTAATGAAACACGTAAGACGTGGGGCACCTCCACATGTCAAGCTGTCTCAGAGCCAACCCCCGGCACTCAGCAGCAAAAGGGGACTGCACTGCAACGAAGGCCCCTTACTCCTGGTCATCAAAGCCTGGCAGTTGCCCTCAAGGGAGCACTAGCAATAAGCAGTAATAGAAGTTCCAGCATACAAAACATAAATAGGACAAAACCACCATGAGTAATGAAAGAAGTCAGTACGGAAAGGGAAGGAAGAGAGGGGAGGAGGCAGGCACCCACTTTCTTGGATCTGCTGGTTGATTAGTGCTTGGTCGTTTTCTAGTTCCTGCTCTGCTTTGATCTGTCCTGCGAGGATCTGCTGCTTCAACTCCTCCACGTAGAGCTGCTGCCGCTGAATTTGTTTCCTGTGGAAAGCTTCTTGCTCTCTCAGCTTCTGCTGGTACTCTTCATGCACAGCATCTATCTCCCTGCTGTTAGAAATGTTGTTGGTGAATTTAAACCAGAATAAGTTACCAAACGTTTGTAATAAAGCTAGTCATCTTACTGGACGCAGATATACAAAATTCAAACTATTGCCTTGTTCAGTAGGAGAACATTATGCCAAAAACTGGCGATGGGAAAGTAGCTGCATGTATGCGTGTCACAGGAGGCCACAACTCCACACGTGTCAGAAAAATCATGAACTTTCTCACAACGAAGCAGAAAAATTCCCTTGCCAGAAAGATAATAGCAAGAGAATTCAAATTTTTTATCCCTTGTCATTTTGCTGCAGATTTTTTGTATTAAAACTTTATAACCATTACGTAGGGTGTGTTTCATCTAAGTACCTCAAAGTTCTTTACAGAAATAGCTGAGATTCTTTCCTTTAAGATCAAAAATATTTGGCTTGAAATAGGTTATAGGAATTGTTGAGATTACAATGGAAATCTGTAGCAGTACCAAGAGAAAAAGAAAAGGTACCCCAATAAGTATATCTTAGAAAAGTTTTCTATCTCTTTATACTACTGTCTCAACTAATTCTCTGCTGGATGCCACCCTACATTAAGCTACTTCTTTTACATTTGAAGTAGAATTATAATCAGAGAAGTGAATAACTTGTGAAAAACTAGCTCAAAATCCATTCAACAAGTTTGTTTCCCAACCATGAGCCAAAAATTGCCCACACACATGCTCTTTGTAACAATCAAACTTGTCTTAGCTTAGAAATAAGTTTAACAGTAAGTCTTAGTTTAGTAATCTGGTTTTATCTTGACACATGGTAGTACTGGCCACCCACTGACATTCTGGAAAATCCATACTCTGTCTTTCTGCATAACAGCAAATTCTTAAAGTTATATTTTTGGAGGTGATGCACAATCTCTGCTTGCCTTTTTTCTAAATACCACATTGTTACATGTAACCTCAACAAATTTAAGTCTTGAAAAAAATGTTTTTACTGTTCTAGTAATGAATTAAAGATTATATTAAAGTATATTCATTATTCTTTAAAAGATAATAAAGATATCAAAGCCTTAGAGAGCCCCTGTAGCTATAAAGAAAACAAAAGTATATTTTAAAGGGAATGCTGTGGACATCACATGTTCTTTGTAAAATCACTGTAGAAGCACCTTCAGGAGCTTGTAAAGAACATTTGGCCTTTGTTGCATAGACAAGCATCAGATACTTGAAAGGTGCAAGTACATTCACCCAAGAGGGCTGAGGAGGATCTGTTAAACTTATTGGATGCCCAAACCAGATACCCAGTAGTCCAAGAGCTGATTAATCACTATCAGCAAAATCCCACATGAGCCTGAGGAAACTCAACAAGTCAATGCCAATAAGGTTGACAAAAAACAGAGCTTGATAATAAAACATTAAGCAGAGAAAACTTACTCTGCAATTGTTTTCCAAAACTAGATAGATAAGATTCCTTTTAAAAAACCTCTTATGTTATTCCTGACTGTTACTTCTTGCTTTCAGCCATGCTTGTGCCTAAACCAACCTAGAATATTTTAAACTGTGTACAAAACTGAAAACCAAATCATTTAGGCATACGAAATAATTGGAGGTTGCATGTCAACAGCAAGACCTCGAAACGCTTTGCAGAGGTAGGTAGGTAACACCTGTTTACAGCTGGAAGAGGGAAGAAGCCCTCCATAACCCTTCCGATGGCGCTGACGCCCCGCTCCGTGCTAGGAAGCACCCGAGGCAGCGGCAGCAGCAGCAGCAGCAGCAGCAGCACGCGGGCAGTCGCTCCTGCGTGCGGTACCGGCTTCCCGGTGGAAACCCCAAAAGCCCATTCCCAACAGGCACGTTTGTGTGTGTGCGAGCACGGTGCCGGGCTGCCCATGCTCCTGCATCCCTGCGCTTCCTCAGGGCAAGGAGCACGGAGGCAGCGCCGCACCTCACTCACACCGTGGCGTAAAATAAATATGTATTGCTATGTTCTGATCATACTGTTGAGTGGTATGAATATCTCTTTCGCCAAAGTTAAAGCTTCTATAGTAAAAGTAGGTGGATTGCCTTACCATTGGTGAAAGTATATATATAAGCTGCAGTTCAGTTGCTATTTCAGTGTCTTTGCCTCATTTCCTAATTTTAATATTGCCAAAAAAGCAAATAAACAAATAAAAAACCCAAACAGAGCAGTAAAGACATGTCCAAATATCTGAATATATAGACTGAACATTAAACAGTCTTTTATAATGTTGCTTCTTAAAGATGCTTTCCAAGTGGAACAAAAAGATAATGAAAATTCATGCACTGCCACTTACATAACACAGGTATGGCAGAAGATGGATTTTTTTTTAACTAATGGTGAGACTACAGCTCTCCAAAATAAAATGCCTGGCTGCTTTGGGTATGAATATAGATCTGCCTCAGGCACTGTTAAAACCAAGAACATGAATTCAGAATATTTCTCTTGCACTTTTGAACACGTCACGTCAAGTTGACATATGCTGCCGGCTTGTGAAAATAACATCACAAACTAAACTTAAATATGAAGTGACAACGGCCCCAAAAGCCTGGTAGCTGAATCCCCAATTAGACAATTGATCTTTCCAGTCAGTTTGAGAGATACATATTTGAATAACTAAATAATTAAACCAAATCCAAACATTATTAATTTAAGGAAAAAAAAAAAAAGAGCACATAATCCTACTGTGAAATAGGTAGGGGAGGCCATTCATTTCCTTCCTCTAAAACACGTCTTAAACAAGATGCCCTGGTAAGATTTAGACTTGAAATGCAGGAATCCTGTGATACAGGAATGAAGTAGAGCCCCATTTCTGCTCTTGCTGCGTTCCTTCTTCCCCCATAAACAACCTGCGCTCAGTGCAGTTCTAGCAGGAAATAAAACACAACCACCTCTGGACAGACATAACAAAATCTGCTTTATTTCTGCAGCTAGCAAGACTTTTCTCATACCTAGGAGCTTGGTTTCACAAGACTAGCACACTACGGCATGCAGCATATAAAAAGGCGACCAAAATCCCTAGGGAAGAGGTAACCCTGTGCAGAATTTCATAAACACATGCAGATTTCTAGGCGCAGCAAATGCAGCAGGAAGCGTCAACACTTACCCCTCCTGCAAGTAAACAGCACTTAAAATGACAACGACAAGAAGACACCAACCTTAAACTTAACACAACAACCAATTACTGAGAAAAATCTTCATACCAGACGAGTCCTGCTGGGCTGCTCCCTCCATCTCATCTTCCTCCCCACAAAGTTGGGGCATTCGCAGGCGCCCGTGGCGCGGCCTGCGCTGCCGCCGGCTCGCGGGCGCCCGCGTCCCCGCGCGCTCGCGCCGCTGGTGCAGAGCCCGGCGGCTGCTACCGCATAACGCAGCTCGCGGTAACTATGGCAGCGCGCGCGGCGCGCCGGGGCGCAGCGCGTCCTGCGAGCGACGCGGGCGGCCGCGGCGCCGCTCCAGCGCCAGAAAATACTGACGGGAAAAAATACCGGGAAAAATCCTTGCGTGAAGGGGAAATTCCCCAGTTTTCTCAAGTATCACCTCAGTCAGGTTAGCAGCCCCTTTCTTCTGCCTGCCTGGGCGCGCGTGCCGCTTTACCGATGGTTTGTCCCAGCAAAGGAGGAGTTAACAGCTAAGCAGTGCAGGAGATTCTGGCGAGCCGTCCCGCACGTTTGCGAGCAACCCCGAGCCCGGGTTATGAACCCACGCACTGATCGACGTTCCCCGCCGCCGCATCCTCCCCCCGCCACACGTGTCCGATGCGGGGCCCAGCACGGAGGGGCCCGGGCACCTCAGCTACTGCAGCGCGGCAGCCCGGACGCGTCCCTCAAACCCTTCTGCCTCCAAAGGGAAGGGAAGGCGCTGGAGAGTCGGTGATGAAGACCTTGCCTCATCGCCCCCCTCAGCCTCCAAAAACCAGGCCCGTTATGCAACTCCGAGCAAAGGAAAAGCCAGGGAAGAAGCGGGGATAGAGAAATCTCTAAAAACAAACAGCAGGATTGGAAACCTTTAGAAATAACACACCTTTGGGAATGTGCATGCAAAGAGGAATCCCCTCCAGGGAAGCCCCCACCAGGCAAAATGTCTCATACAGTTTTGAGTCAGTTTACTTAAAAACATGCCTCTGCAGTTGATTTTTGCTGATTTCTCATGCAAAAAGCTCCTTTCTTCCTTTTGCCTAAACTCCCCAAACATCAGGAAGTAAATGACTCACCAAGCAACCCTCTGAAAGCTCTTCTGAGCAGGCCTCTCGCTTTGGCAAGGAATCCCAGGCACCAAGCATGGACACTCGCTCCAGTAAAGGGCACTGCTGCCTCCCAAATTCCAGGTCAGCTGGGATACAATCCAGCACGGTTCCTACCCTTACCATTTCATCTGCACAGTATCATTCAGTTTCCCTGCTAAACCATTCTACTTCATTTCACTTGTGTTTTTAGAGCTGCTATGAGCACAGTTATTTGGGAAATAAAGTATCTGAGGGTGCTTTTAAGAGATTCAAAAGATTTCTTTAACGTACATTTGTAAAGCACTTTGAGATTCCCAAATGACAGCAGAATATTATGCCTCCAAATGCTAGTTGGACATGTTAATTATAACCACACTAGAGTAAAGATCCTATTGGGATGTATAGCACCAGATGTTTTATCTATGGACATTTTTTCCTTTCCAGCTCAGTAAAATTTCACAAATTCTTTTTGGTTTGTTTAGTTCAGCTGCACTTTTAGGCAAAAGCAAGCTTAAACATGCTCCAAATAGCTAAAATTCCTACCCAGTACACTTTCCAGAACATCATTTCATTTGCTGTTCAGCCCTTTAAATGAGCCTGGCTTTGACCTCCGCTTGCTTTGCTGCCTCTGCTGTGTTCCTGGTCTCCAGGGTCCAGCTCCTGGCTTGTTTCTCAGGCCAGGCTTTACGAGGGGAGGTACTAAGGCAATGTCAGGGAGAAGAACCACATTCCTGCATCCTGCCAGGCAACGACGGATGCCATTCCCAAGCAGACACGTGTTTCTTGGCTGAGAGCAAGCAATAGAAATCTGAACTGCTGGGGCTCTTCTGAGTAGAAGATGTGAGCAGGCAGCCAGCTAGCAGAACCTCTTCTTAGGGAAAGTTTCACACTTGTGGTGTTGGTATTTGGGTTCAATGGTACAGATTTGTTTTCTGACTCTTATTTCCCCATAATATAAAATTAAACAAAATATTAAGCCTGTACCAGCAATTCAATCCCATGAAAATTGACGAGAAAAATAATGCAATCCTACTGAATGCACAGGAGACAACAAACTGTAAGCAAAGATTAGCATAATGTATATGTTAACATGATCTGAAATAAAAATTCCAGAAGAAAGCAAAACACCATCAGTTCCTAATTAAAGTACTTAACCCCATGGAAGCCCAGCATTTTTTGAATGATTTTTGTGTGCAGCTGCTGTTTTTCTGTTTTGTTTTTTCTTTCTTTTTTTTTTTTTTTTGAATGAATGAATTACATTCTATGATAGGGCTTCTTTTTCAAACTCCTCTCTGATGCTACTTTCATCTCATCAAAAGAAAACACAGTTCGATGAATTTTCAACAGGCTAACAGGTATGCACAGTAGCTAACACCGATAGCAAGTTTATATATTTTAGGCTTCTTTCATGTTCTAAATTGGTGGTAGTTTGGTTGTAAACCTCACTGTATTTCTGCCTTCAAGCTTCAGGTTATGCATGCCACAAAGGTGTAAACCATTTGCATAAGATCAAATAGGAAAAAACATCACAGTGGTAGAGGCTTGTCTGTAATTCAGCTGCAAGTATGGATTTTTGTTTCAATGTGGTAAAGTCAAATGAAAGCTTACAGCCTCGTCTGCATCTTCCCCTTGAGGAAATCACTGTAGCACTGGGGAAAGACAAACGAGTAGGGCCAAAAAATTCAGCCTGATTTAGAAGTGTTAACTTTAAATAATTTTCTTACCTTATTTCAGCAGAATGTTTGTTTCCTTCATGGTTTGTACATTTTTGACTGTAAGCATAAAATTACTAAATTATAAAGAGGTTTAAAAAGGCAGCAAGAAAACTTTATTAGATACCATCAAATACAAAGATACTGTTATAATTTCCCATAGAGGAAGCCCCTGAGATGCAGCTTGCTAGGAGCTGTGAGGACGTATCAGAAGAACTGCCAACCACGTATGTGTGCGTGAGCAATGTGTGTGCGTGAGCAATGTGTGGGTATACGCACAGGCACACACTTGCTTACCATGGTCCTGTATCCCCCTCTAAGCATCTCTTGCTGACCCTGGTGGGACCTTTTTATTTATTTAGAGCTATATTCCTGCTTACCAAGCACACCTTTTAGTATTTTACATTGACCTGTCTTCACAAAGGCCAACTATGTTGAGAGACCACTTATATCTCATTTTATTCTCATATTACAGAATGTAGGCTAGGTGTCTAGAGTCTAGATGATAAACAGTTCTGCCCCCTTCAAGAGCAGAACCATTTGTCTGGGCTTACTGGTCAGTGTAGAAGAAGATCAAGAGTTCACCTTCACTTTGGTTCACCTTTGTCAAAAAGCTACTCAGGTGAAATAAAAGACTAAAACATTAGACTATTTAAGGTGAAAGAAACCAATATTAGATATATTTTTTAAAAATTCCTATTCCTGTAACAGATAGACATTCATAAAAGACCAAGTGAATGCAATAACATAATGCTTTCCATTTCCAGTGAAAAAATTATTCAAAAACCCTGCAACACTGGGTTGAAACAACGAATATAAGCCACTCTCCAACAAGTTGGAGATCATCTATTTTTTATTCACTGCTCAATTAAAAAGGAAAAAAAATGAGCTACAGGGAATTTGTGATTAAGCAAACCTTCTGAGTTCTATAACAAATTAGCAGGGGAACTGAATTGGTAATAATAGTAGTAATTACCTTCAGTAAATCATAATTCATATCCAAAAAATACTGATCTGTGCACTGATGTAAGAACATTGTTAACAAAAACCCAACTCTGCTAAATCAAAGCAACTAAAATGCAGATGTGCAAATGAGTGGAATTAAGACTGTTTGGTGATCTCAGCATCTCAAACAGGGTATTTCCTTGACTGTGTATAAATACTGATTGTGCACCAATAAAAAAAAAAATCAAATTTGTTGTTTGGATATCCAAAGTTGTAAAATTAATCAGCTGACCTATGCATTTCTCTGGACACTTATTTCCTTCTAAAGAGATGCAAACATGTTGGGACCCATTCTGTGTGATACTCAGTTTTCTCTTAAACAAGTCCTGGTTCCAGATGTTATCACACATGACAAGTAGCTTTTTTTCCAACTTACTTTTGAAGAAGAGAAAGGCTATAGTGAGGAGAAGGGGTGAAGTTTCCATCCAAGTTGAGCCAGTCCAAAGTTCCACAGCTCAGACCTGCTAGGGGCTCCGTAACCTACAAGACGCACAAAATGAGAGCAGGAAGAATAAAATATCACAGCGACCCAGGAGCTTCCAACTTACCCTGCATGTGTAGGGGGGTTGGACTAGATGACCTCTAGAGGTCCCTTCCAACCTTGAGGCTTCTATGATTCTATGATTCTCATCAGTATCACTGTTACTGCATATAATGCTGTATAACATGCATGGGAGTTTACAGGGCCAGTATAGTTCTGCTTAGTCTTTGCTAATTTGCAAAAAGTGTTAAAGATTTGTTATTAATACATCTTTTCCTGTAGCATGCTTCATTAATCAACAAATAAAGAACAAAAGCAACTCAAAGTTAAGCTCTATCTCAGCTACAGAAGTGAGTACAAAAGGACAACTGAATAAAAAGTGTAAAATGTTACTATGTGATAACTTGCTTTAAAAGGAAGGTTTTTGCCAATATCAGTTGGCAACATGACTATATCCTTAAGTAGAAAATCTACATTTTTTTTAAGTTAGGCTTTTAGTTAGGTATATATCAGTAACTTTAACAAATGATGTGATTTTACTTCAAAACCTTATTCAACTTGCTGACGAAATAATAACTTGCAGTAGTTAGTTCCTGTGATTAATATACCACGAAATATTTTATTTTTTAGGTAACAATTAAGTGCTTTCAGGGATAAGAGCACTCAGGCATCTATTCCTGTAAATTTTCCATTTCTTCTAGTAAATCCCATTCTGGATAGCGAAACGGTAGTGCAAAGAGGATAATTCAGAAAACTATTGAAAGGGGAAAGATTCTAAAAAGGTCTTTTCATTGCAGCATTCTGCCTTTCTGCTTGAATCCCTTGTAGTCATGACTAGAAATAGGAAATGCTAAATTATTCAAGAGATCATCATCTTTTGCTAAGCACATCCAAAAGGAGTAGTAGTATCCTCTCACTAAAGGTTTAGTGTCATTAGAGACCATTAGATGGAGGAAATGAAGCAAGTGAGTACAATGATGTGAAGAAATATTATCCCCATCAGGCTTGCTGTTAAGAGGGAAAATAATCAGTAAAATCAATGTAGAAGAAAAAAAAAAACACAGAGCTCTAGAACTTACTGATCTCCTTTGTCTTAAGATGGCAGCTTCTGCTGGGTGGTTGAATCTAAATTTATGAGCCTTGCCAAGGACAACAAGGGCCCCTGTAAATAGACAGCAACATTATTACACAGACATTAATTCATCAAACATTTAATGCAGCATGCACTAACTGTGCCTAACAGATATACCAGGAGTTTCTAAGCTGTGGTTTACAGACTACTACATATTCAAGCTACTATTAAAAAGCACGCTAAAATGTAATATTCTGACAGGCCCAAAGCAGAGAAATATTCTTTACAATTTGCCACTATGGAACAGTGCACTTATTTTGCACTAATAGCATCCAAGCAAACTACTTGTGGAAATCTCTGGTGTAACATCTGCACATTCAGCGTAGCAGTAATTTCCTCTTCAGATTAAAGACTGGCATCAAAACCATAATCAATTCATTGCCAGAAACTTGTGGATGCAGATGGATGAAAACGCTCCAGTTCCCAAAAAATCAAGCCTTACCTTGCGACAACCGGCACGATCCCGTGACTTCGCATCCATTCACAGCGCAGCGCGCGCCCTGAACCGGTCGCAAAGTCACAACCCCACAGTTGTTGTCTATCGTGCAGTGGTCCCTCTCAATCCACTGCCCCTGCAAAACTACAACGTACAGATGCTTTTTACTTCATCTGCTCCCGTTCCTTTCCTCAGAATGAAGCACCAAGCACTGCTGGACCACGTAACAGTGTAGTCTGTACCCCTTAGAACCAGCTCACACCCAGGACAAAGGGGGAAAACTCCCCTTTCTTCATCATTAGCTCCTGATCACTTAGCTCAGGAGCACTTCACAGAAACATGTATTTGTTTGAAAATGCTTAGGCTGCTCTTTCAATGTGTTTCTAGTTCTGGAAAAGCTATGACTCTCTTTATGATTTGCAAGCTGATGGGCAAAAGTCTTTTATTGTGCTGAAATTTCTTACTGCTATTATGGCATTATTTTAAAAGCTAGTAATCTACTAACACCTTGGAAGAAGACAATTAAATTTCCACAGAATATACCAAAGTGGAAATGTTTTCAGCTTCAATATGAATTTTCCACTCTCTGTCATCATTGGTAGCTCTTGAGAACCTGACTGTTAAAGTTAAGGTCAGAAATCAAATGAAATAAAAGATAATCAGAGTCACTTGGGTTTTAAATCGAAAATACTATGACCAAGGACAGCTCAAAGGTATTTGTAATGTATCATGATCACCTGTGCCATTAGGCACAGCAAGATTAGGATCGCTAGAACAAGATACTTTTAATCTCTAATGTAGCACTTTGCAAATGTGAGGAATATTCTAAACAGATCCCAATCACTTTCACGGACTTTTTGACCTCATAAACTGCAACAAAAATTAACTGCAAGGTTATTGCCAACTTTAATAAGGCAAACAAAATTCTCCCAGTTTGACCTTACTATGCTATCAAATAATTTGTAAATCTCTGTCTCTTACCAATGTCTTGATCCTGATCTGAATCACTTCTTCCAATTTTGGTTATTCCTTCCTAAACCAAGAAAAAAGAAGAAGAAAAAGAAAAAAACCCTCTAATTTAAGTCAGTTACTGAAGGCAAATTACTCATAATGATTAAGAAAGCTCTGGCACAGCATCTTAGCAAATACTGAAATAAATGACCTCTGACAGGATTGCTTAAAGCAAATTGTAGCTACTACCATCCAAAACTTCAGCCTGTGCCCCACAGTGATGCTATTGCTCTTATCCTGCTGCCCCTTCAGCTTCACCTACTGCAACACTGGTACATGAAGTAACCCTCAGTGGATGATTTTTTGAATGTGCTTGAGACAAGTATTTTGAATGTGAAGTTGTTTTGATGCTTTGAACTTCCAGTGTGAGATTTTTGATGATTCTTTGTACAAATACCACATATAAAAAGAGGCACAAAATGACTGTTCAACTAACCAGCCAGTTTTTGATTTTGTAATACAACAAGAAGTACAATGAGTTAGGCACTAGGTATTTCACACAAAGAAGAACGAAACAACCCCCAAAACACCTCTCTAGAAATCACCAAAGCAAAGAGATTATTATCATGACCTGTGAATGACACTTTTGTCTGGTGCACTGATTATAACTCTCTGGTAATACTATTTAATTCAGAAAAATTTATCACAGCAGTCTTTGCTCACGAAATTCACAGTAGTTGAATGCACCCCAATTAGAGGGGTGATCCCAGATGAGTTTAAGCACTAAAAAATGGTTGCATTTTTTTTAACATGCAAGCAAACTTATTCATATTAAAGAAGAAAACAGACCTAAATGAGACTCACTTCATGTCATTTTGAATGCTATTACTCATTTAATAATTTAAGTATTCTGTAGAGAGAGACTCTTTCCTAATTTGATATTGATTATTCTACATGAAAAAGTGAAAGACAATTCCGATCAAACGATTGCATAGCTTCATCTTAACTTATTGAGGTATAAGTGCATTTATCTGTTAAAGCCTTTTTTAAATGTTTTACCTTCTTTTACCAGTGTTTTTTGACAAAGAGAGGAATTCTCAAGGCATATTACAGAGCCTTAGAGAGGGATCACTTCCTCGCTTCACTGTTTCAATTTCCAAAAACCTTTGTGAAGAAAAAAGTATGCCTTTTTCTACACCAATACAAACAAATTGTATTTTTAGGTTAGGCAAGAGAAAAGTCTAGCTAAATTATAGAGAAAATATTTACTTTTGTTAATGACAGCTAGAAAAAAAGAACAGAACCTCAGAAAGAAAGGTCCTTTAAGCACAGGCACAGCATTGATTAGTGCAATTAATACTACAGATAAGAAGTGAATAAGAGAGTAACACTGCTTATTCTACATGATCTGAAGACTGCTATCATGCCCACTCCCTAGAAGTATAAAGTGCTGTAATATGTTAAAGTCCTAATATGTAAGGAGCTGCTAATGTTTTACCTTCTTGCTGCTCAGACGAAGGTAATGAACAGCAGAGTCTAAAAGATGCAAAGCGCAAGGGAAAGAAAAGGCAGCATCTAGGAGCAAAGAAAGAGGGGACAAAGATGTTAGTGTGGAGAGAGACACTGGTTAATAGCTTCAAAAGGTGGCTCTTCAAGTTTCATTAATAAATTAATATTGTTAAAGAACTTTGGTCATTATTATAGTCAATACACAAAAACATTTACTGTTCCTGAGCCGGTGCACAATGGAAAAAAGTTTAAGTAACAGCAAATACATTAAGTAAATATTTAATGTTGTTTTAGGATTCAGTAGGTCAAGTAGGATGTTGTTAGGCACTGAATGTTACTAGTTAATACCCAATTATAACTTGGTACAATTTTTCCGTGCTGGTCTGAGAATAATCTGTACTGTTTCTCTTTCAGTTAAGTGAAGAATAGTATCATTTTTATCTCAAATATTTGTTACTACTTTTTAATAGAGGAAGAAGAAAAAAAAAAAAGAAAAACCAACAAACCACTCACAGGTACACAAACACACTCAACTTGTCCTCATGTTTTGTGGGCAAAAATTATTTCCATGCACATTTAGGGTACTTGGGCATCTTTCTTATTTACCTACATTATCAAATAGCCTTGCACATGCTTTTATTTTTATAAAAGGTCAGTTTGTTATTCCAGTCATTGTGCTTTGCTTTGTGTAAGTGTTAAAGGACAACCTCCTTCTCCTCCACTTTCGTGTATCCCTCTTTGCTGTGGTTTTCTGTTTATCCATATATTTGTTCTTCTTGTGGATTTTGGCCTTTACTTTTTGATAGTCATTTTTATAATGCTACCTTAATCACTCTCCCACATTTCCAAAGGAAACGCACATTTGGTTATTAAAAGGAAGAATAAGACAAGTGATAATATCTCACCCTGAGATGATAAAACACCACTCCTGTACTGAGGATATCATCATCCATTGCCATTAGATGAGGTAAACTTGAATCTATGGTTACTCCAACTTTTTCTTTGTTGATGTCCACACTGTATTCTTCCATGATGGTTTTCCTGTCTGTCCACTTATTCGTCCAGTCTTTGGTCAGTTGCTCAATCTTAAGGTAAAGCAAGATTTTAAAAAATGTCTTCATTTTTGCAAAATTATTTCACCAGCTGAAATGAAGGTGTATTTTTAAATGCATTACACCTTTCTGTGGTAGAATAAAATAATCAGCTAAAAACTGTACCCCCACTTACCCACACAGGTTTAGCCCAATGAAGACTTTTTTCCAAAATATCAGCAAGACATATGATCACGCTAACTTTTTGATTTCCAAACGAGGTAATTTGTCCATCTGACAGACTTGAGCAAAATTTAAAAGCAAAATGTTCAACACCTCCCCAGGTCCATAGCGATCAAAACTTAAATTGGGGAGTGCACAATAGTTTCCTTCAAATGAATTGGAGAAGTTTAAACTTAGAAGACAAAGTATCTCTATAACCAGTTATTGTGATACAGTTCCACAATTTCAGACAAGGAGTAGATTGCGTGGACTTAATGGGACACTGTCCCTCGCACACCGCTAAGGACACACGAAACGCTCGTCACAGATTGGTAGAGGACACCCAGCACCCATTAATGGTGGCAGTTTTCTGCACATTCCAAACACGTAGAAGAGGGTTAGGATAAAAACATTTTCACCATTGTGCTTTCAAAACTCTGGCGATGCTACCAGGGGACAGGGTGGGTTGCGGCACCCAGCAGATCACACGCACCTTCATTTCATTCTGAAGAACCAACTCGGTCAGATTTCCGTCTCTGTCATCGCTCCAGGAAGGACTGGAATTCCTCTGCACAAACAACAAATGCAGAGAACCATGTATGGGTTTCCTTATTCACAAGGAAACGGACGCACAGAGGATGCTTCCTTCTAAATTTGTTTGTGAACTCCTTTCTAGTTAGAAAGCATTAACAGAGAGACACTGCTGTGCAAACGAATCCTGGAGTCTAGCTTCAGTTTCTCCCGGAAAACACACTCCCTTTGGTATGGGGAGCCAAAAAATACTATTGCTTTAAATTAAAAAGCACAAAGGGTGAGAGCTGTACTGTGAGGGTTGAGAGCCACACACACTTTCTTGTGGGAGACACTGCATAGGCAACCTGCGCCTTTATGGTCTGCTAGATTGCTTTTAGTGAGGAAGAGTCTGGCAGGGAAATTGCTTTGCTTTGTCTTGGTGCTCTCTACCCTTAAGCAAAGCAAATATTTCAAGGGATATCTTGGCACCAAAACTGTCTGACTCCACAAAAGACGGCAAGTAGGCACTTGCTAATCGTCACACAACAGTTTATACTTTGGGGTTACTAATTTAACGCCAGAAAAAGGAGAAATAACAGAAAAGCAATTAGCTTCCTAATCATTTTGAAATTACCCAGAGAACAATGCAATTTCCTTCTAGTTACAACGAAGCTGGAAAGGAAAACAGACAAGAGGAAACCCGGCGACTACTGCTCCTTAGAGCAGCAGTGCTTCTCCAGCTGGGGGGGATCGCACATACCAGCTCAAAGCTCAGCAGCATCGTTTTTAATCTGTCGATTTCTTCGCGCAGTTCTCTGATAAGTTTTACATTCGCGTCCTGAAACATTGACACACAGATATGGGAGAAATCCAAAAGCCAGGAGTGCCCCCCTGCCCCTCCTTTTCTTTTTCCTTTTTTTTTGGCAGGCAACAGTGAACAGGACCAGGCAAAGCTGCAGCCGGTCCCTAGGAGAGGCTGCTGAGGGGCAGGGGGCTCCTGGGGGGCTTCTGTTCATGCGATTTTCATGTTCTCTTTACTGAGCACACATCTAACAGCATCTGTTCCCATCATCACAACAGCTGAGCACATCACTGCTTTTATGAATTTAACCTCAAAATCATCCCAAGGAGACACAAGTTGCGATCCTGCTTGGAGAGGCTGAGAAGTTGTGTTTAACAAAGGGATGTGCCTGAAAACTCTGATTATTTGCGTACGGCCTGTATTACTTGTATATGGCCAGAATTAAGAACTGCTGCTGCCAAAACCAAACACTCTATTGTCACCACTAGCAATGTCTGAAAAATATTCTTACAGGTGCTGGTGATACTGCTGCAAATTCAGTTTGAGAAACTCCAGACTAGAAGGGTTCCTTTCTAGCTAAGATTTAATGCAATAGCTGTGGGAAAGCAAATAAGGAAATTAGATCCCTAAGATTTTATCCTTTTATCTAAGGATAAAATTTTGTTGCAAACTTTATTTACGAAGATCTAGAAGCTATTGGAATACTGTAAAATACTTTGATAACTATAAATTAGATTTAGTCCATCATGAAAAGCACAGGGTCCAAAGAATGAAATGCACTTTTAAAATAGAGAATAGGTAGCTTGGAGCTAAATTCAGGGAGCTATACGAACAGAACTTACAGAGAGATCATTTCACCGAGCTTCATGGTGTACGGAAAAAGTAAAGGAGAAGGCTTTTAGAAAACCCAGGTCCCAAAGAATTTTATTGTATTAAATAAGCCAAGTTGCCTGAGTCAAGGGAGAGGGATTTGGTATGAATATTCCAATTCTACTGTTGAACCAAAAGCTATAAATCTGGTCTAACACAATGATATCTTTTGCTTTTCTATACTAGAAGGGAACTAGCAAAGGTGTGAAGTCAAGTGTTTATTCAAATGTTGAATAAAGAACTTTTGTGAAATCTTAAGTCGGTCTCCTTAAAAGAACATAGTGTGATAGAGTCCTTCATTTACACGATCACGGCAAGATTGCAGTCTCCTGCAAATGCTCCATTGAAGAGCAGCAGCTCAAGAGTTTTATACTTCAAGTATGTGTAATCCCAGCTTCTGATTACTGTGCTATTTGAACGCTTCTGTGAAGAGAGAATAACACTTTTGCCCTTGGAAAATTTTTTAGTTCTCATCAGGAAGCAGCAAGAATATTTTTAGTTCTCATCAGTGCATTATCTAAGAACTACACAACCGCTAGCACACCATTTTGACAGTGAATCTTCAATTGGGAATGTTCATACTTTTCCTGTTCCATGAAAGTGCAAAGAACAGAGACTGGGAACACGCACATATTAAAAGTGCCATTTCATGTGAACTGGTACTGCACGGTAGGGCAGAGATGGCATCCACAACAACAATCCACAAGCAACCTTAATCCTGGCACATTAACTTTTTAATTCTTGACTTTGCAGTTTTAACAGTATTCTTTTAACATGCCTAAAGGAAGGACTGTGTGTTTATAGTAACAGGTTAAATAGTAACAAATGATCCTAGCAGATCATAACAATTTGAAGGGAAGAAGCATAGAAACTGAAAGGACAGAGAACATCTAAGGGGTGTGAAATTTAAATGATTTAAGATGTGGTGAATTTAAGAAATGATTTCTGTAATATCTATGGTCCTATTGAGCTTTGATCAACATGAGAAAAAGTGGCATGATTTTTATTCAGAGTGCACATATACTGTATAAACAATACACACATACTGTTAAAGAACATTCACAAAAAATTGCACAAAAAAGAAAAGCAGAGCTCAAAAATCTCACCTCATTCACTCTAGGCTTATTAATTATATTTTTGGCATTAGATGCATATCTTAAGGTACTCATGGTCTCATTATAGCTGGAGCTGGCAGGAGAGATAGCTACAGAGAGAACACAAGCACTGGTATTATTAAAAAAAGCAATCTTTTTTAAAACTTAGATTTTCAAAAAGGTGGTTTTTTTAAGTTGGTCATCTTTAAAAACAAAACTAAAAATATCCTTAGGAATATTTCATCAAACTCACAGACTGGTTTCTCCAGATCCTATTTACAAGAGAATAAATCACATTAAATCAAAGCTGCAACCTTGGAAAGACTCATTTCTTATGCTTAATTTCATGCAGGATCAGCACACCTTTTCTTTTCAATATGATTACTCCTTGCATATCCTATGAAGGATTTGGAATCTGACCACATAAAAACGTTCACAAGTGGCATAGCTGACTTTGCACATCAGCAAAGACGTATTTTGCAGGGCTAGCCCCCACCAAAAATTAACAACAGACAGAAACCAAACTCACTGGCAATCATAATGGTCTTGGAGTTGCCTCCTAGACTGTCTTTGAGCAGCCAGGTGAGGATGGAGTCCCGGTAGGGGATGTAGGCCGGTCGCCGGCCCCCGCCGAGGCTGCCTGCGGAGGGGCTGCCTGCATGGGTGCTCTCCCCCTCGCTCGTTAGGGTGTTGATGCTCTGGCAGCTGCTGAACATCTGGGAATTTTGTGCTGAAAGACAAATACGATAAAGCTCATGAAAAAAGGACATATTTTTCCCATAGCTATTCAATTTTCTTAAGTGTTAGTATAGTTTATGAGGGAGCTATACAACTGTTCTGCTCAGCTTCCTATTACAAACACAAACATAGTACACAAGGGGTGAGTCCTATAGCTTCACTAATGTCCTTCAACATAAAGAATTAGTATGCTTACCTAAGGTGGAGATGACAATTCCAAGTGTTACGAGTGACTTGTTAATATTGGCACCTTCTGTAATTCGATCTTTACAGTAACTGGGATCAGCTCTTTCACTGAAGCACACAAGCATGGAAAAAATAGAATAACGTTTAATAACAGTGTGAAAGCATCATACCTGTTTTCTTGACATACGAGAAAACAGAAATTACAAGTTCTACAGTTAAAAAATCTATATACTTTGAAGACTTTAATGGTAACACTGCGCTCAGTTCAAAAAGTCCAAGCTACCATCAAAGGCCGTTGGCACAAAATACTGTTAGAGAGCTATCAAAACATATCTTCAAGCCTGAACTGGACAACCTCATCAAAGTGGCTCTGCTAAAAGAACAAGTTACATTACGAAACTCTGTAAGCACAGACTGGCTACATGAAAAACAAACAAACAAACAAAAAAACACTATATATATATATATTTCCTCAAAACTACTTTCTGTGCTCACCTATTTTACCTTATTGGGAAAGAAAAATGTCACATTCTACAGGTGTCCTACAACTCCTTAGCACAATGCCCACCTTATTACGCTCTTCCACACCCCGCCTAACCGCGCATTCCTCACCAAAATGTGTAACTGAGATCAGGGACTTGGGAGACGCTGGAGCACAAGCGCTGAGCGAGGACAACGTCCCCCCTCCGTGGTGGGGGGCCATGAGGAGCACACTCTTAGCCTACTCCTCTCAAGCTTCGATGTGGTAATCTCCCTGCTAGTTACTGGAAAAGCCACTTAGAGGGCAGCAATTTCTGAAAGGAATTACACTAAATGCCTACATCAGCAGCCCACCAGACGTGAGGATCCAGGAATTCCCTTCTCCAGTGAAATCGAGTAGCCGATAAAGAACGGATGACAAACGCAATGTTAACTCAATGCCTAGTTGCCATGCACAAAAATTAGACTGTTATTCTAATCAGATTTAAAAATATTAAATGTCAACTTCTAAGCCAGTAATACCAGTATTTGCTCAGACTATTATCTTTTTTACCCCTCACCATATTCTTACCTGCCTGCAAGGTCCACTAAGTTGATCTTGCTTGCAATTTCGGAAGGGAGATTGTTTTCCAGTATGGCCTGAAGATAAAAATACAAGTAAGGAAGATTATTCCTCCTAATTCATTAATGGCAATAAAATAGGTGCCTTCTTTTGTCTGAGAGTGATTATACACCCAACTGCCCCACTCTTTCTCTTTGTAGTCTCGGGCCTCTATGGTCAAACATTTAACTCAACAGCTTTCCCAGCAGACACAAAAACTATCCTCTCATGCTGATTTCCTCTCAACAAAATCTTTACTGCCTGGTGACTGTGAAAGGCTGTCTCGTAGATCTTGCAAAGTTATTTTCCACTAACATTTTCCAAAGTTCCTTTGTAAACTACTGAAAAATCTCCCAAAATGTTCTGTGATTACAGGATGTGAGAAGTGTGAGATAGAAAAGGTCTCTTGGATCACTGAAACACTTCCTTGCCAGGGAAGGATATAATTCCTGCACAGAAAGGCTTCATTGTCTCTGGGAAAGCACTGGATGCCAAATGCTAAGGAGATGAGCACAGCCGAAATGCTGGATAGAACCAGAATTTTGGTAAATCTTTAAGTAATACTTTAGTACTAAGTACTAAATACCAAGGAACCTAAATGAATGTAAAAAACGTAACTTCAAGCTTTTCTACGTGCAGTTTTCATGGAACTGGAGAAGGGGTATTGCCTTTGAAAGGACTGCTTAAAACTTTTAGGTATTTCTTTTAACAGTAAGTCTTTGGCATCACTTCTAGCTATAAACTTGCATGAAGGAACAAGAGCGCTTTAGCACATACTCAAGACACCAGGCAGTATAGGAAACACATCTGCAATGTGATCTGAAGGAAATATGTAACCGTTTCCACTGAGATTACTACAAGTAGCACAAAACAGTGGCAACTAAACAATGCACAACACACTGAATAACGATTTTTCAGAGAAAAAGAAGTCAGATTGTTTTTAGCCAACCTGTGTGTAGTGGATGGTGAAGATAGCATGGGACCTGCTGCTGGCATTGTGAATGTGCGTAGCTGCTGTGATCCTAGAAAGGACGAGGAAAAAATACTCAGTCATGAAGGCTTGCCCTCCTGCATGAAATGGAACTACGGTGCTGGAGCTGCAGGAAGGCTTTGGCGCCTTTGCAGAGCCATCACACACAACTTCTTGGTTTCACCGCAGTCCCTGGGGCCGTGACTGCAGTTTCACACTGCTAGAGAAGCCCAGTAAGGAGAGCCCAGGGTACCTGCATCCGCCAGATGCTGCTGCTGTTCATGCAGCGCTTGCCTGCTGGCCTCCCCTGGGTGGACTGTGCCGCCCCGCAGCCCTCGTCCTCTTACCCCACAGCGGCGCATCGCAGCAGCAAGGGAGCACAAACTGAGGGAGCAGGAGAAAGTTAACTCCCTAAGGAAGCAAGGGGGAAACATTCACGCTAGTTTCCCCCCTTCTACATTACCAAGGTAACTGGAGGGCACGTTGGCAGCATCTCAACTGTGCACATCCCAAACAAGCGCTTTTATGGGAGATCCTTCACGTCAGTAATCTCAACAGGGCACATGCTACATGTTTCACCAATTTCGACCGTACTAATATTATCTGTATTGGTTGGTTGCTTTGCTTTACACGGCAGCATTTATAATGTGCATTTACAATGTCTTCACATCTTCTATTTCTGCAGTAATATGCCCATCATAGCATTACATTGGCAGACTGATTGGAATTTTATTATTTTGAACAACTCTCTATCGTAGAGGTATATCTACTGATTGGTACAAGTAAAAGTAGCAAAAATTAGTCCCTGCAAGTTCTGCTTTGGCATGATATTCTAGTATTTCAACTTCACTTTTCTTAAGACTTGATAACAGCCTTAGAACTGTGATTTGTATTTGGCAGATTCCCCTTTCAAAATAACACCCTTTCTCCACCACTCCACTGGTAGTTGTGTGGTACCCCTGCAGAAAGCAGTGGGGACAGAAATCACTCAACTAACATGAGCTTAGGTCATTGGTTTCACTGGCATGCCAACTCCCACAGTTCCCTCATAGCAATCATGTACATGATTTGGTGTAAATTTTTTTTAAAAAAACTTACATACAAACGAAAACATATTACCTTTTCAGCAGTTATAAATCCATCAGTTGCCCTAACAGTGAGTTGCAAGATATACAGAGTAAAGTGCCACAAGCAAGTGGATGAAAAAACAAGACTGTTTATGGCAGAAACATCTTCCTGGCCTACTTTTTCTTATGCCAGACAGACGGCAGAATTTCGTGGGGAAGTCAGCAAAGGATCAGTTTTGAAGAAATATGTTAAATAACAACTTTGTGAGCCCCTGTAGCTATGATTATGGATAACACGAGGATATATGGCATCTTTCAAGCAATAATCATAAAACCCAACATTCTATCACAAAACATCAACAAAGCTGTCAGTGAAAAACAGACGTCTGTAGAATCAAAATGTGGAGAAAGAGAGGCATTAAATAAAGATGGGATTTGTTTTATAAAATACCTTTTAGCGATTCCTTTCTCCAGAAGTTCTACAACTTGCTTGTAGTCTGTAACTAAATGTTGAGACAGTCCTGTCAAACATTTAAAAAAAAATAAATCTATATTTTTCTCAGAGGTTTCTGTCACGTAATTTCATTTCTCACTGGTGAGTTATAATGACAGTTTACCCAACATCTGGAGCATCAAGTCATTCTCACGGGATGCCTGCCTGTTCTGCATAATGTCTCAGAACTAGTTTAAACATTTTAGTTGAAATAAAACACTGCAAGCCATCCTTCAGATGCAGCGACATTAGTATTAAAATGCCTTTCACTGGCATTTTCCAGTGAAAATCAGCTTCCACTTTCTCCAACTGATCAATGGAACTATATCATTTTAAAAATGGTATAGTTGAAAACTCCCCATGGAGATAAAGTCATGTCACTGCTATTAATTGGGTACATATCCTGTACTGGAGCTTTTAGCTGTTGCCTCTGGATAATGATTCTGCTCGCATGACTCACAGAGTTAGGAACCATCCGCTGTGTAGAATATTTAGCATGTACTTAATTTTAATTAGCCTTGGGCTCGCAACACTTTGAGTCCTGATGCTCTCTATTCTCCCCAGAGGGTATCCAAACCACAAAATGAAACATGTAGCATTTTATACCTCCTGCTTTCAGGATTTTTAAAAATTTGATTGCCTTTTTAAGGAAAAAGCCCCAAACAAATGAGAGAAATACTGCATTGCAGAGCCGAGCGCAGCAGAGCGGTGGCTGTGACTAACACAGCCCCAGTGGAGGGCAGCAGGCTGCTACGCTGTGGTTGCACTGCCAGCACCTTGCAAAATGCAGATTCCAGCAGAGATACCCAACTAACGGCAGCTGCCTTGTACTTCACATAAATCCAGCTTAGTGTTTCCTTTGCATTTTCTGGTGATAAAAACTTATCATTTGCGCTGCAGAGATTCCTAAAAAGAGCCCCTGAGTTGCGAGGCAGGACTTATTGCACAATGTACCCTAGTGAAACAAGTCTTCTCTTAAATGTTTTATCGCAAAGTTGGAGTCCAGGACAATGCCTTTTTTTAAAAAAACAACAACAACAACAACAACAAAAACTTTGCTTCTGCACTGATTCAGGTTTTGCTTTTGTTTTACTGTAGGCCACAGCAGTGTGGATGTCAGAGTATTCAAAAAAATGTGATTTATTTGAATCAAACAATTTATCTACAGCCAGAGTGCAAGTCAAGATTATTTTAAAAATTCGACATGGCAGAAATGACTTTTTCTAATATTATTAGAGAGTTTCTCTCCTTAGATGACAGTGCCTTGCTTAACTCTAAATGAAAGTGAAATCTAGCCCAAACACATGAATTTATGTTTGTCCTTTAACAACTGATACACAGAAAGGAAAAAAAAAGTATTTGGGTTACCTATACTTAAAATAATTCCCATTACTACAGTGTATGCACACTAACACACATTAAACACGGGATTATTTTCAAAGAAAAGTATTTCTTCTACTGTGTAGCAGTGTAGCTTTCCAACACAATAATTCCAGAAGCCGTCACATTTTCCACTTGAAAAAAGGGCCATTATTTTTTGAATAGCACTGGGATTTTTAAACAGAGAATATGGAAAGTACCATATATTGTTTTCCCAGACCGTTTTTTAGGATTTTATTTAACTGATCAACACGGTTATGATATAATGAAAGCATGGAGGATATTCTTACCTACCTACATTTCCATAGCACCAGCATACTGAATCTAGCACAAAGATCTAAAATAATTTGTTTTACAGTCTGGTAAATGAAGTATTGTGAATGCTGTTTGAGAAGAAACCACAGTGTACTTGTGGCTGCTGGAAAAATCAAAGGTAGTTTTCAAGTACTATCGAAACATTGAAAACTTCCTCATCTAGAAAGCTGCCTCAGTGCAAGGCAGGATCTCCCCCAGAAATCTGCCTCAGAGTAACAAAATAGATTGCATCATTTCCTGATTTAAGAGCGGCTGATTCCTTAACAGTGCAACCATCTGTGAGGGAGAGGCTTGAACCTCTTCCAGCACTGAGGACTAAAACACTTTCAGCATTTTAAAGGCTACAGTCTCACAGCTTTTATGCAGAAAAACGATGGGCTGGAAACCAGTCAAAGTACTTAGTGTTGAGAACTGGGATGTCCTAGCTGGACTGTAAATGGAAAATGCATTGCCCACTAATAACAGGGCAACAAAGCATCCTTAAAAGGGTTAAACTGCGATTTTCCCTTCTGTCTGTTCTTCATCCAAGTGCTAACAGTGGTCTGGATATCCCTGACACCAACCACTACACACACTACAAGGGGGAGCTCCTCATCAAGAGGAGCTCGCAAGCCTTTCCTGCAAACGGCAAACACGGATACCTGTCCTTAACAGAAGGAATCTTAGGAAAATAATGGCAAATTTCGGAGTATTACCTGGTGCTCACTACTCTAACCCCTCCAGACAGCATACTGGCTGGAAGGGGAATACCAGATAAGCTGCCCTTCTACTCACTTTGCAGACAAGCCCCATCTCTGCCATGTAGCTGTTAGAAACAAGATCCTTCCCTGTGGTCCCGCACAGGGGGGCTACATCTAAAACTGCCGCAGGCTTCAGCACACAGATGGCCCTCGCTGCAGAGATCAGCGGTTGTTGACTGCAGCAGGACACCACTGCAGTTGTCAAGGGCATTTTGTACCAGTGTTGTGAACCACCTCATTTTCTTCAGTCGCATGCTACTAAATCTGAGCTAACTGCACTCCCCACCTGCATGCAGAACACCTCCTGCCTCTCTCACTGTTGCTCCTTTGGGACGTGAAGCAATGAGTGCAGCTCGACGTGGAGCTACGGAACAGAGCTTTTCTATTAATCCCTCTTGAAAGGATTGGCTCAGAAAAAACTGCTACAGTTCTTAATTGCAAAAACTGCATACACACATTTATTTATTTATATATCTCTCTCTCTAAAAAAAAAAGGAATTATGTCACCTGACTGCTGCCCCTAGCCACTGACTCACCAGCCTCAAATCACTTCCATTCACATGCTGCCACAGCAGCACGTAATAATACTTGTGATGCCTTCAGCAGAAATATCACTTCATTTTTCATGTGTGAGATCAGTTTTTCCAATAATGTGAATCACATTTATCCCTAAAAAACATTTTTTTCTTATAGCCATTAACACAAAGATTTTTGGAGCCTGACATAAGATATAGAAGATACAGAGAATCTTTTAAGAAAAAGCATTCACACTGGTTTTAATAATGTGTCCAAACCCAGCAAACACTACTTAGGTTAACAAGGTTTTGTACTTTCATATTAAAAAAAATCTTCTTGAAAGGGAAGTGTTAAGGGATATTTCAGAACTCTACCATAAAATTGTTCTACTTAAAATTTTTAGTTGCATACAAGTATAAAATTCTTATTCAAAAAGGGTAAAATTGAATTAAAAAAAAAAAAAACAGAACCAGAAGAGATGACAGATCTAGCCTAGAAGTTTCCAGATGAGGACGGACTAGTGACAAAAGGCAAACCAGCCCATTTGCAGACCTCTGAATCCCAGCCACAACTTCATTTTCTTTTAAAACACGGAAGTTTCATTATATGCAGCCAAAGAATCATTGGAGATATAGGCTTGAGAAAAAGGATGGAAACTGCCAAGGAAGGAAGCAGTTTAAAGACCTTTTCTTGTGTGCTGAATGAGCAGCTGCTAAAAGAAAATAATTAGTATCTGTTCCCCACCAACAATGACGGTCTCAGATAACAAGCAGGTAGAGAAAGAATCTTGGAAAGACCGCAATAAAGACCAAGTGTCTACGAATCTACTTTTCAAGGAATGATACGTTTGCCATACTAATGAGACCGTCAATTCATCTATTTTCAACTCTCCATTAAATGGGCTGCTGATGTGCTGGGAAAGCACAGCTGAAAGAAACGCTGTGCCAGGCAGCACCCGGTGCCGGGGAGGTTACCCGACCCTACCCTACCCGTGAGACGCTTCCCAATTTTGCTTCTTTCAAATGAGGAACTGGTAGCCACCAGCAGGTCTTAGATGTCCTCTTCGGTACTGGTCCTGCAGGTGTCCTGGGAGCTGGGAATGCCAGGCTGCACCCATCACTTGGTCAAGTCTCCTATCTGTTGTCACATCTCAGCTGAATCTCTGAAGTGTGGATAACAACAGCCCATTTTATGACCTGGTGACAAGGCTTAATGAAAGGTGGATGGTGCATCCTGAGGTTCTAGAACAAAAGCTGACACTGCTGCTTCTTGGACTCGTGTGCCTAAAAAACCTAACTCTTTAGGGTTCTTCTATAAACTCAGACATAATAATTTATGTAGTTTCCAATTCTTATTTTCTATACAACAAACCTAGGTAATGAGAAGGAAAAACTGAGGGAGAAAAGTGAAGTAGGGAGAAGAGGGAATTTACAAAACAGAGATGAGAAGCCTATGCTTAAAAGCCAGAGCAAATCAGTATTTGATCTGAAATGACAGGATCAATAAAGCACTGTGTGATATGCATTTTGCATATTAAATGTGTCCTTCCCAGGTGTCGAGCATGTTACTACCCCTTGGTTGCCTGCCAAGCACTTTCCGAACCAGCAATTCCAGTGGCAAATTTGGAATTCTGCCCACAAGCGAGACAGATGCACTAAAAACTTGCCAATTTTTGAAGCCTGTCTCAGTTTGACTGTTCCTTCCAATCCCCATTATAAAGTTACTGTCTATGATTTAGCACACTGAGTTTGAGGAAGGCGTTTGAGTTTGACAAGTTTGAGTTTTGACAGTCATTGGTCTGATGCAGTCCAAGGTAGCAGGCAAGCTTTACATTAGGTCCTAATGAATTTACAAGGCACAATGGCTAAACTCCAGTCTAAAACTACGCAAGACCCTGAAGTAAGTGCATCAGTAAGAGGTGGAAAAAAATCCTACAAGCACAAAAACAATAAGGGAGAAGAACTAAAACCAAGAAAGATAACTGAAATGGAAAAAATACGCTTTTTCATCCACTGTCCTCTGCTACCTAATGTGAAAAACTGATTTCACAGAAAACACAAAGCCCCACAAAGGGCTGCTCTTGCAAGTTTGAATTAAGAGTGGATTTTTTAAAAAATCATATTAAAACACCTGCTTTATCCAGCATAATGGTCTGGGACACTATTTGTTTTATTGAGGAGGTTCAGACACATTGTAAGTTGACTACTCATCACTTCCACCAATGGAAATGATTAAGATCATACCATCAATATCTGCGAAGAAATGTAAAGACCAGACACGCATTTACTTGAAATTCTTACGTAATCAGTGAAACCCACTCTTACCTTGTACATAAGGTCCTGTTTCAGGGTGTTCTCGGACTCGAAGGGTGTAGGGTTTCTTGTGGTCTGATTGTTTTAACAGATCTCGGACACGCTCATTATAGATTTCCAGAAAACTGAAAAGAAAAAAAAAGGAACGAAATCACATGTACTTGCTCTTCACACAGTGTAACTACCTGAATCTTTCATTAATTTTTCATGATTTTTCAGCTGGTGCATTCACTTTCATTACTTCTGCTACTGCCCTTTCCCACCGAGTGCACACGAAAAGAATTGACAAGTCAATTTGCAAGAAGCAAGAGACATTCACTATTTCATTTAAAAATTCATGAAATTAGCTTTTTCCAAAGCTAATAAGTCCAAATCAATTTCCCAACAGTTTCATTGGTTACTATAAGTGAATGAGTAAGAGAACTATGAATAAGAATGGAATTATGGCTCAAATTTAAGAGCTAGTCAAACAGGAAGTAAATTCTTAAAGCATTCCTGCTTTATTTGCCTCTACAAAAGCAAAGATGTAGTACTCTAAAGTAACACAGCATTTTCTCATCCTTCCTCCACTGTTCCCTGCCTTGCCCCAAAACCATCAACATATGTGAGAATATAAGCAACAACAAAAAACCCTTTGCTTTCTTTGATTATAGGGATATATTTTTGAAAACATTCACACCATTGACCAAAATAGTGACACTTACCTGACCTTTACTCTGCAAGATGTTATCTGGTTTGAGTAATCATCCTTCCTTGAAAAGAGGCCCTGCACAAACCAGAAGTTTCTGTAAATTTTCAATCTAACAGCTTAAACAAATGCAGGTGAAATAAAAAGATACGTACCTCACATATACGAGGTGTCAACCCAATCGATGCCTGTAAATAACAATAATAATAAAATTAATACTATTTGCTGTTATCCTTTCAAACTTAATTTATTAAATAAAAGCCAAGTTATAAGGAAAGAAGGTGTGATGACAAAGCAACGACCGTGTAGAGGATCACAGTACAAACCTCCCTGGTGTGCAGTTTGGAGTGCTGCATGGCAGAGCACAGCTCAAGCACCTTGCACGTTAAACACTAAAGGGACTACCGAGCTGTGCAACGTCAGCAGTCTTGGCCTCAGTAAAAAACCCATTTACAGGAAAAAAAAAAAAGCCATTTTAGAGCAACTTATACAGCATCAATGAGAAGCAGAGAGATTTCATGGGCTAAACCAGTTTATTTCTCCTTAACCCTGAATTTTATAATTCTTCAGTTTGACAACTTTTTCAGGAAGTTAACCTTGACTTAAAACAAAATCAACAGAGAACCAGGCCATGATTTAACAAAATTCTGTTGATTTTAGTGAAAGGGGGAAAAAAAAAAAAAGAGTAATCCAGACTATTGTGCAGAACACAAACCAGGCCGCACTGGCCTTTTTCTTCTCCTTGGGCTTTGAACAAATTTTAGCCTTGTTTAACTTTTTAAACAGAATCCTCTTAGGGGCAGGAAATAGAGGCCCACTTGTGCAAATTCTTAAATAAAACCTCTCTTGTTTATGGGTAACTCTCATTCTCCAGTAATCAAGAATAAACACAGATAAGGACCAGATCACCTTCTGTTGCAGCAGAGCACAGGAACCCTTAACTCTCTCCCCAGCAGTACTAAAATGCACTCTAAGTAGTTCCTAGCAGCCAAATGCCTTAAAGTACAACAGCTTCTACAAACACCATTCAAATCAATTTTAAAACTGGAAGCAAGTATTGGTTTCCACAAGGCAAAGACTAGCTTCTGCAACCAATAAATTTCTCAAGCAGATAATGAAATCTGCTACAAAAATATACCCACGAATTGTATCCATTTTCATTTGTGAAAATAATTTGATTTCAGCATGGCTCAGATACTCAAAAAAAAAGTAAGAATGAATATGTTGCATTGTCTTGTCCTTGTTGTATTGTGCTTCAAAAAAATTAGATGCTTTCAAGTGCATATTATTTTTTGTCTTCTAGCATAGCAATGAGATTTGTACATGGTAAGATGAAGGTTATCTAAAATAAACATTTAAATTATGCCTTATTTTCTGCCCCCTCCCCCCCCTTTTTTTTTACTTGATGGTACATTATTAACCTAGCCATTTACCTCTCATTTTACATATTCATCTATACACACACCCCAAATAACACAGGCACAAGCATTCTGCTCAATTAGTACCATAATGCAGGCTTTAAAAATATAGCTAAATCTGTCATTGAACCTGAGGTGGTAACTCACAGGTGTTCCCATCATGGTATAAGTTTTTCCTGAACCTGTCTGTCCATATGCAAAGAGGCAGATGTTGTATCCTCTAAATGCACCCGTCAACACAGAGGTGCCGAGGTCCTGAAACACCTGGAGAGACCAAAAGAGAGAAAGCAGTCCGTGAGTAACATGCCTCCCAAGAAGCATTCAGCATTACTTAACCATTCCGCTTTCCTATCTCCTCTTGGATAAGGATTTCCTCTATGTTTGTGTTTTAATGTATCGCACACAATATGTTTTTTGCACCACATTCTCAGAATGCCAAAGCCAGGCTATAGCTCAGTTGCAGGAACGCTTGGTAAAAGTTTCCTGTCAAATGTACATTGGATCGCGTATACGCAGACTGACATAAATATGAATTATTTGCCATCACAAAGATTTAACATGTGTCTAAAAAACCCAAAAGTGCACAAAAGAGACAGAGAAGAGGTTAAAGAATTGAACAGTACAGAAGAAAGCTACTGAGAGGCACTTGAAGATGTCAGTTGTATGGGGAGACTAGGGAACAAAAGCATATAACCTAAGAAGAGGAAGAAATTTTAGCCCCAGGGAGGTCAGCAGCACCAGCTTGAGTGGCAGCATCAAAGAGGCCATAAAAGAAGGCAAGGAAAAAAAAAAGGCAGGCAAATAATAAGGTTATATACACAAAAAAACATCTGGAGGGGAAAAAAGAAAAAAAAACCAGAATGACAGTGGTTTCTGAACACCGCAGGTAACAAGTGAAAGTTGCATTTGATGTGGTAATAGGAAAGGAAAATGTCTGTCTACAACAGCAGAACAGAGTTACCACAAAATCATCTCTCCAAGCTAGCACAAAACCAGTTCTTCCGTTACCACTTCAGTTATAAATATTCCCTGGCACCACAGCCAAAACTGTTTTCCTTATAAATCAAGTATGTACTAGAAAGTATGAAATAGGATCACAGGCAGCACTTTGTCCGTGAGATTTGCTTTCTGAGTTGTGGGAAAATGAAATAGCAGGAATGGGGGACTGCGTTGTCCTGGAGGCTGCCTGTAACATCTGTTTTTACTTACATCCCTCCTTTCTATGGAAAAGGCCACTTAAAAATAATGATTGAATAAATATATCAAACTGTGCTCTGATCCCTGTAGCTTTTATTTGGCTCTATCAGTGGGATTCAGGGGTATGTCTTGCGTAAGGACTGCAGTGGTCTGATTTACTGCTTTGGGGTTTTAATAATCTGACTGTATTAGGCCACGAGGAGAGAGCATGAAATGTGCCCTTCTATCGTGCCAACATAGCTCCTGCTTCTGAGGAGGGTCCCTGCAGTTGTCCCAGCCATTCTGCAATAGTCGTGACAACCTTCCAACCAGACACGCAGCCGGAGGTGGCAGCGCGTGGCGTGGCCCGCGCAGCGCGGCCTGTGCGACCGCTTGCAGGCCTCTCCTCCAGAGCACAGCCATAAACACTGCACAAACCCTGCTCTGAAGCTTCTCCTTTGGGTAAGGCTGATGCTAACCCACTATTCTCTCTCAAGTGGCATTAAAGAAAGAGGTCAGCCCCATATTAACAGCATCATTTTAACACGGATTTGTTTTCTTCCATAAATTAATTCGGAGGGCTAATAAGAGCAGTGCAAACCACTGTTACGGGATTCTTGGCATGAGTCATCCATCAAGGCAGGACATAACCAAGGAAAGTTCTTTGTGTGGCCTATAGATCAGCCTCATGAGTTCAGAAAGCTGTTTTATTAATCCCCTACAGTAAACCTGTACACTGTGCAAGGACCAAACGGGGACTTAGAGCCAATAAAGACTCGTTAGCTAGACCAAGTTGCAACCAGCAGCTGTATATGTAATCTCCACCTGCCTCTTCCCCCCTGCCTCCTGCAATTCTTCATGACTGCTTCAGCATCCCCCAGCCTTCCATAGCTTCCTGCCACCCTATCACACATATCACATCCACTCTCAGCTATCCTTGGTCCTCACCACAACACATCCTGTGTCATGGGAGAGAGGATGTGACCGCCCAGCTGCTCCAACTGCTTTAATGGACCTAGGTATAACACCACACAACCTTCACAGACAAGCAAGCCTTTAGCATAGCAAGCGTAGAAGCCATCCAGAAATTAAAGCTGGAATCTCAGATCTGCATTTTATTTCCAGCTCTATTGCTAAAACTTTCCTATGACACCAGGCAAGCCACTTCACGTTTTTCTGGCTCTGTTTTCCAAGCAATAAAGTAGGAATAAAACTATCAACAGAAAGTTGTGAGATATTCTCATATGAGTTCATAAACCTCCCCCCTGCAACCTTCACTTAAATCCCAGCAGAGGCTTCAGCTGTGCCACCCATTGCACTCTATCCCTCTCCAGATTTAGTCAGATAGCTCTGACTAAAGAAATTTGTCCTCCAAAGCCCATTTAAGCAAAGCTCTTTTGCATTTACTCCATATAAAACACATGGGGCTCCTCTAGTGCTTCAAAGCAAGTATGTTTCAGATCAATCCTTTCTGAATTTGGCTTCAAGAGAATATACGTTACCACAAAATGAAATGGATAAGTCTGAAAGCAACACTATAATCCTACAATAATAGTGTATTAGAATTTCATCAATTTTTAACTGAAATCATATCAAAACCTGTTTTTTCAGGTAGACTAGTTGAGAACAGTCTCAATTTAATCAAAGAAGCTTTTTAGTTCTAGTGTACTGAAGATGATCGGATCTGCAATCATCTCTCCAGAAAACGGAGAGATAAATCACAGCAAAAAAATATGGATCATTTAAAAACAAAGAAGTATCTGAAATCAAAGCTTTTTCTGCACTAATGTCCAGACATCCACCAGCATCAACTGCTATAGATTATAGTAGATTAAGTCCTAAGATTCATCACTTCAAGACGTAAGTGTTAATGTATTTCATGATGTAATGGGTGGAACCCTGCCTTCTCTGTGTCATGGAAAAAAAAAAAAAGGATTCTTCATGATTCTCCTATGTTTGGCAATGAAATATAAATTCAGAAAGATAAGAACACAGGCTGGGTACGGCTCCCTGCAGAGAGCGTGCTATTTGGCCAAGATGACTACATCTTTGCTGGATGCTTAACGTGATTGGCACTGCCCAGTCTGTAAAGGCTTTGCTATGCCTTGTTCTGCACTTGCTGAGCTGTATCTGGTACATATTCTATGGCTATTTGTCAAACATTTGATGTTTTATTACATGCCAACTGTGCTAATAGTAGAAAAAGACATCTTTCTGAAGAAATTTAGTGCAGCCTAATCGTTACTACTGAGTTTGTTTAATCCTGTTTAAAGTGAAAACTGGAAAAAAACCAAAACTATAAAGTGTATATAGTCATATAAACTCACATTTACTACAGGTCAATTTAATGCGCTACTCTGCAAATAAACTCTGAATCTCTCTCACAAATAAAAGCATCACCTGCAGACAGCTTGGATCACAAACCAAAAGCACAACAAAACTTAATCTTATATATAAAAGTCTGGATTTACTATCTATTCCAATAGAAAACCAAAAGTAACAATACAGAAGAGACAGAGATAGAACTCAGGGTTCCTTTGTCAAGGATATATTAAAATTTTAGCTTTTCTATCCATACCGGCTATTTTAAAAATGACACATTAAAAATATTAATGAGAAACACACCTTGCATTATTAAAAGGCACAAAAACATTTTGAAAGAGTTAATTTCAATGAAAGAGAATCACCTGTTCAAAAAAAAAAACAGCAATAGCTAAGTGATAAAAGAAAGTTTTTCTCCCTCTTGAAAGAACACTAACATAGTAAAGCCTTCCTTTTTTAGAAATCATGAATATGCTTTCCAACCAGATTTATGAGTAAGAGGAGAAACTTTTTTTTACCACCATGGGAGGAATATTCCATTCTGATCTCATCCAAATTGGATGGCAGAATCAGAAATCTTCTTATAGAGATAAATATGATGTCTCAAAGTCCAGATTCATAGTGGCTTTTCTACAGCTTGTTTAAATAATGAGTTTTCAAGATACTGAAAAATACCTTATTTAGTTTGCCTGTGAGCATATCACATTCTATCATGAGTCTTGCATGTGCATTAAGTACACATAGTAGACACATGACTACATTTTTCTTATGGAGTGAAAACACATACTTGGTGTGCTAATGCCAAGAAATAATAAAACACAGCATGGAACGCATCCAGTCAGGCACCATGAGCTGCAGACATCTGAATCATTAAGAGTGATGGTTTGGGACTCCGGTACTCCACAGCGAAACCTTTGCTTGGGTAATAAAAAGTGTGATTTTTTTTGTTTGTTTGTTTTAAAACTCTTTCTTTTCAAAAATGCATATTTATTTTAACTTTGTAACAAAAGTTGTAGCATTATCTATTTTCCCCAATAACCTGTATGCATTATATTGACATAATATATTATTTTTACATGTTCCTTGTCCTCGTAGTTTCTATCAAACTAATGGCCTGTGCTATTAGTTTGCCATTAGATTACCTCTGTAATATACTGCTTTTGTGTGGCACATGCAAAATGTTATAGTAGTATGTAGGCTGATAGTCATTCTTTTGATCCCAAGATACAGTTGCAGATAATTAAACTCTCTTTTAATGCATATGATTCAAGCTAATGCTGGTGAATCCTGAAGCTTTGTCAAGCCTGAACCAGGCTTTGTCAACACTGGTATCTTAAACTTTGACTTTTCATTGAATGAATATACACTGAACTGATATGCAGCTAGGAAGTCAATGACACAATATATGTATTTTATATTGGAACTGCAATGGATTCTCTTTATTCTTTAATAAAGCCTCTCTTGAAGTAATAAATACTTTATCTCAAAGACAAAAGGGGCATTCTAAGTGGCACAAAGCTGGGGCAAAATGAATTTCAAGAATATAAAACTTTCCTTTTGTAATCCCATCAGAACTTGGACTGGAAAAGGAAACAAAAAGGAGTTGTTTTAAACTATACTATATTGTCTGTTGTGCTTTGGGGCTTAATAATTTGGGAAACTGCAATACATGCCAAGTTGCAGAGTAAAATGGAAAAAAAAATCAGGATTTCTCCAGGGACAATATGCAATGTCTACTTTGCAAATTTAAGGGAAAAACATTGACAATTTAAATGTATATATATCTAAACATATTTAGATATTTAAAAGACTAAGATAATTTAAAGACTAAGTTTCTGGTAGAAAATACCTGCATTTTGTTTAGACTCCAGTGACTAGGGTAGGACTAGCCAGCCCTACTGGAACATAGGCAGAAGGATGGGACTAGAAAGGGAGCTTTTAGAAGTGAAATGGTTAATACTTAATATCAACATTATGAGGAGATAAAATTAATCTTGGAAACTTCAGATATTTCAAGGGAATTACTCTGATCTAGGCAAAGAAACAAACAAAAATAAAAATGCATACTAACTTTAAATATACAAAACTCTTTGAATCAAATACAATTACTAAGCCTCACAGGCACAGTCCCTAAACATCAACAAACAGCTCACTAAATGCAAACTGCTTGTGCTGTAAGATGCTAGACTAAAAGCAGAAGACTAAAATCAAAGGACTAACATAAATTCCCACAAGTTTACAGCTGGAGGCAAAACCAGAAGAAACTTTTTAACTTTTTTTTTTCTCTCTTACACAGCACAATTTAAAAATATATATTTTTTAATTCTGCTGATTTAATTAAAGGGAAAAAAACAGGATTGCAAGCTCGATTCTGCAATGGCAAATGGCTGCAGCCTCTACCACAGCTCTTCACTGGGAGGGCTGCCACCCGTGTTGCAACCAAGCTCCATCTAATTAAATTGCTGACTAGCATTTAATGTGGGAGGGGGCGGGGGGGAAACACTCCACATAACCATGCAATAAAATAATTGAGGATTGAGCCTCTCCTTCCAAAATATTGGAGGCACGGAAGCATCCCTATGGACTGCCAGCACAGGGAAGCGCGTTCAGCCGCACTCGGCCTCTCGTGTTACCTCAGCGGCCTTGGTGCAATCAGATCAAAGCATGGGAGGAAAGGCCAAAAGCGGTGGGCACTGGCTGGGACCATTTCCTCTCTCTTGTGAAGGGCTTCTCAACTTGGATCCCTTGTTTTTGCATGGCCAGGACAGAGGGGATCTCAGAGCAGGGCTGGTGCAGGGTCCCCTGCCAAGAGGCTTCCTGCGCACACAACCCTGCAACCTTGTTCCCTCCACGCTTGGGCTTTCTCTGGGAAGGATGGTGGCCGTGGTGGCTTTACTCATCCTGGCAGCTGTCATTTTTTCCAGTGGAAAAAGTGATTTACTGGGTGTGCTCATGTACATAAATACACAAGAATTAACATAAATTCAAGCTTAAGGTATTTAGGCAATACTGAAAATACTAGGATAAGACACAGATAACATACAGCAAGGAGGTGTATTTCCCCAGGGGAAAAAAAACATGGAAAATGTTGATTACAGTGAAGAGCAACTTTATATTTCTATTGTTATAGCACTGAAATATATTATCATAAAAATCCATCGCATTTGCTCATCAAAAGCCTCACTTTGAGAACAAAAATACCTCTACCTATGCTCCTTCTCCAGGAATGAGTTATTTTGTATCATAACGAGTACTTTATCACATCTGCCTAATTCAAAACACTCTGACAGAAAACTTGCTCTTCTAAAACCGTGCAAGAGCTCTATGGCCAGGGCCCCAAGTTCAAAGCAAGCACCAAAATGCAGCACCCAATGTTCTATCCAACTTAGCCCAGGCCAGCTATGCAGCTGGTAGTAAACCTCTCTGCATTAAGGAGAAGAGGGGGAAAAAAAAAAAAAAAAAAGGAAGAAAAAGAAAGGAAATTCTGTCTTTTCTAGTAAAAGCTTTAAGAGTATCATTATACTTTGTGTTGTGTTGAGATTTTATTTTTTATGGTTACTCATTTTACGCTTTTTATGTTTGCTGCTGCTGCTGATATAATTGAATATAAAATATTAATGTTAGAATGGTTGCTTTTTATTAAGTTTTTAATGTTCTGAGCTTGGACAATGAAAAAAATGGTTTAAATTTCAAACTATTCACTTTAGTGCTGCATTTTTATATTTTTAAGAATCTTGCAGTGCGCTTGCATCTGCCTCCCAAATCCCCATGGCAGAACCCCACCATCACAGCCTCAGTGAAACCCCTTTCACTCAGTGGAGTGAGACAGGAAGCCGATGCTGTCAGCTTAGTAACTCTCTCCAGGAGAGCAGCAAATTTTTGTTTGGGAGACACAGTGCAAAACGAATGGCTATAACGTAACACTATTTAAATGAGACTACAAGGGAAGAAAGGCCATGTGTCTTAGGGAGCTGTTTTTTTTCAATGATCCAAACCTGTGTGTCATCTGGTAGAAATACAACTTCACACTGAAGTCCTCTATCTGTAGCAAATTAGAATTCCTATAGGTATTTTATTTTTGTAAAATAGCACTAAAGATACAGCAGCTTTGGCATGTATAACTTTTCATGCCTGTCAAAGTAAAATTCTGCATAATGCATTCAGAAACATGCCCTGCTTAGTTCCCAAATAAAGAAAATCATTTGCTTGATGCAGAGTGCGAGAAACAAACAATTCTTCTTAGAGGACAACTATTCCAACTGCGCAATTGCAATAAAAGACGTCAGGAAAAAGACAAACTGATGGTGCATTTACAAAACAAAACACTACCCACCAAAAATCAAGCATCCTTGAAAACAGAGGATATTTGACTAAACCCATCTTGTGCAAAACAGTGTCAGTGGAAGACTAGTCTGTATCATGACTTTTTGATTTAGTGCCTTAACACAAGAGTAAGAAATACCATCAGGGAGATGAAGGAGAAAATTACAGCTGTGCAGCTGGCTGTACAACTTGTGTCCCTGTGCACACGAACACCACGATGAGAAGGTGAGCACCTGGGGGCTGCTGTTCAGGGGGCTCCTGCAAGGCAGGGGCCACGCACCCAAACCCTGATCCACCCACACAGGCAAGCGGTTGCAGAGGTGGATGTGGAACAGAAACAGGTTTCCCTCCTGCACCATCCTCATGCAGAGGTTTGCACTAAATCCAGCACTGCTTGCTCGGAAACACATTTACCGAGGGAATGGCGGGCAGGACCGTGCAGATTTAGAGTCACAAGACTAAAAAACCCAGCTTTCCTAAAGGTCTCGGAGGGGCTGGAAGCAACAGCACACTTCTCTATAGCCCCACACTTCTACTCCACCAAGGCTGGAGAAGGTTTTAGACACTCTCCTGCTCTGGCTCACATGCAACTAACTCCATGCATGCCCCTGCCTTAAGGGCAGAAAACCCCCCATGAACGGTTCTTACTGCTATTCTCTCTAAGTGAGGAAATTAAATATTGTGATAGCTGCTAGTTGTTCTTTAGACTGAATTCTCGTGCAACAAAGAGAGGGAGGAATAAATAAAGGGTAATAATGAAGTTATAAATATCCTGCATTCTCTCCCCCTGCAGCTAGCTCTTGGCTTGGATCCTAGGTCATTAGCGGATGTCTGGGATTTCATGTGAAAGGAAAGTAAAGAACAACAGCATAAAATTAGTACAGTTTATTGTTTCAGGCAGCAGTGACAAATATTGATCCTCAGCTGCACCTCTGAAAATAACTGCCCATTAAATCTGTGACAACAGAGAGGACAGAGGGAAAAGAAAAATCATCTCTTGACTTTATTGCAAGAAAAGAAAAAAAAATAGGCATAGCAATCCCCATTTTTCTGCTATTCAGTAGGGGCTAACAATCTTCTGCAATAATTGAGAAGCAGCACAATGACATTATCAGGATAATATTTCAGCTTTTGTCCCATCATCTGGAAATTGGCATTCTTTTCACTTATCAACTAATTCAAGCTGACAGTGCTGCTCTTAGATCATCAAGTCTTAAAATTACCACATTGGAAAACAATGTTTAAGCCTCTAAAATGTACTTTTCCAGCAATAAATCACTTCTTCACTTTCACATAAGAACAGATAGTATTGCTAAGAGGAAATAAAGCAAACGAGATGAAAAAATACTGAAGATAGCAATTAATATCAGTGACCACTCAAAATATCATACCAGCAGAAATTGAGAGGCACAGGAGACTTTATTCGTAAAACCAGAGGCAACAACTGAATTCCAAGAGTATCTGAAAAACAGGCTTCACTGCACGTCAGCTGGATGTGAAATTTCCCAAGTTTGGCATAGTTTAGCCTGGGTGAACGCATAAGCAGGTCCTCACAGAATTTACCACTGTTTGGACTCAGTTGCACCCCTAATTGAAATTTTTGCCAGTTACAACTGTGACAACTTTTCAAATGAGATATAGTAATTGTTTCAAAATATCTTTTGAATTTCATGTATTGTATTTATACATAAATAGTATAAACAAAATATGAAAAATCAGAATCTAGAAACAGTAGTCCTTTCATTTCCACTGAAAAATGGCTCTTTAGAATATTCCCCAAAGGTTCTTAAAAAAAAAAAAAAAAAAAAAACACATAAAAATGAAGCTCTAGAGAATGTGAATATTGTTTCAAATTTAAACTGATGCTTTCATCGTCCAGACTCAGAACATTACAGACTTGGTATAAAGCAACTATTACTAAATCTGATATTTTAATACTCAATTGTACTATTATCAGCAAGCACAAAGAGAGGCTTCCAATGTCTTCCAACAACGCAGCTTTCCTTCAAGGTTACAAACGCCCTTTTACCTGCCAACATGAGGATTAAAGACACTGCACGCAGCAACTGGCAGCAGTTAAGCAAAGCAAGCAGGGCTTACTGCATGCTCTTATTCTGGTGCACTGGTTGTCACATCAAATTCAATTAGTGAATTTGACTCAAGTTTTAACAGATTGACTGAATGACGAAGTAATTTCTGACCTAATTCTACAATACATTTTTAATTCTAGACAGGTATTTTGCTTGTAATGTGGGATATTAAATAAGCTGTAGGTTTTTTTTGTTGCTGTTAATAAAGGAATTTAGGTAACGTAAACAATTCTTTTCATGATGTGACCATATGAAACAACTGTTGCCATTTTAAGCAGAAATCTTTACACTTAACTTATGGCTACATAATTGGAAGGATGAGAAGGTTTAAAGGATACTTATTAGTAATCTACAGCACACTTCATTTTTGTCTTGCAGGGGAGAGAGAGGAAAAAAAAAAAAGTTTACTGCTAATTTTAAGGGAATGGATTTAGGTCTAAATCTGTCCTGATAGCTATACAGGGATTTTTTTTTCTTTTAAACACTCCCTGCTCATTTCCTTAAAAATAAAGGACACCAAATATACAAGATGCTAGACACAAATATACATGCTGCATGCTTTCTGATAGGAAAGTTTTTTAAAAGGATTAAAAAAAAAAGAAAAGGCACTCGTACAAATGCAGAGATCCCTCTGTTTAGGCTGTTTAGGGACAGTTTGGAGCTGTGCTGATTTGATGGAGAATAAAGCACTTTCTCACTTTATGTGGTTTTAGCCATTCCCAGGAGTATCCAAACAAGGAGAGGTAATCCAAGGTCGCTTGTGAGTTCATGGAGAGGAGTCCTGGCGCTTTATTCTCAACAGTTTATTAATAGAGTTTGCCAGGGCTGTGGCTGAGTGAATTGTGAACTTTACTCTTTGGCCAGGGCTCTGCTCACTTCCAGCTCGCCAGCACTGAGGAGCCACCAAACCAAACGCCAGATCTAGGGGTGCAAGGGATACAGTGACTGCTCACATAATGAGAAATACCACATTACAAAAATGCTAGGATTAACAGCGTCTTCTATTTTTGCTTAGTCTGGACATCACTTCTCTACGCCACCCTTCTATTCCATGTTCACTTCATCCCACACCAACTTCCAAACGGGACACTGCCCACAGGGAGGGCAGCCCAGCGCCTCCAGCTACGCTCTAATAAGGTTACCCCAGGGCAAAGAGCAAAAAGAGGGTTGCAGTACCCGTAAAACACCTAAAAAGCAGATATAAAAGACCTAAGGAATCCGATGCCTTCTACAGGATAAAATAATACCATATGTTTTCAAATAGAAAAAGCAGAGCTGCTAAAAATAGAAAGCAAGCAGGCATCAAGAAGAGGGAATGCCTAAATCCCAATTAAGTCCACAGATTTCTTTGCCATTGCAAGCCCAATAATAAACCAAAATCTTCCATATTACCAAGCTGAACACAGACCCTTTGGCACATTGTCAAATAAATTGCTTCATACTATTATGACAAGCCATTTCCTGTGATAATACTGGAGCTGCCCTCATAAGCATGATACAGGCAGGGAAAAAAAAGCCCTAAAAATATTCAGAGGATCACATCCTATTGTCTAAATCTGTCTAACTACTGTTTGTCTAAAACAGCATAGTTTTGCCAATGACTAAAGTGCATGAAATTTTTATTTTAATGAGTCAGAAAGTAAAAATTGTAATCAGAACTTAAAGTCAAAAGTTGCAAGTATATATATTTTTTTCTTTATGAATTCAGATCTTGCACTATGCAGCACATTAATGTGGCAACACAAGGAATGGGAGAATAGTGGGCAAGAAATTGGAGGTTTAAAAAAAAAAAAGACATTTTTGCAAGGTTTATGTAAATACCCATTCTTCTGCTTGTGATTTCCAATACTCAATAAAACAACACTTTTCCTGATGAGGCACATATTTTGTCACTTCTAAGTTGCAGATTACATTGCAAATACAAGCCCCAAGAAAATTTACTCTATTGCCCCTATATTAAATCTATACATCTTAAATACCTGCCCTGTAATTCATTTTTAATACAGCTGTCTTGTTCCGCTCAGCTGCTCCACGGATCACACAGGACCCACAGCCGTGCTGAACCACCCCCAAGCAGCGCTGCTGCTTACACTGTTTTCTCTCTTAGGTGGAGCACACTTGTAGCACTGATGTCACCAGCAGCTCAGCTGCTCCAGGCTGCTTTTTGTTTCAAGAGTGCCAATAATGGTCACTGTGTGCTGAAGTTTATGTGCAATTTTGAGACAACTGTGCTATTTTAAATGACCACATATCTCCAAGGGTACTCAACTAGGAGTTCTCTTGTCAGGTGTAATGACTTATAGCAGGCATATATATATAAGGTGTTTCTTTACATCCAACATCTGTTTAAGTCTCCTCTCCTCAGATAAAGCCTCACTATCTGCAACTGCCACAGACTACGGTGGCATGTTTTCCACGCAGGCTGGTTTTAGTGGCATGTGCTTCATCCTGGGAGTGGGGAGATTCTTGGTTGCCGGATGAAGCTCGCTTTGGAGCTCACACATGGTTTGTCTCACAGGGGCTTGGGGAAGTGTAGAGGGTTTCATGCCTGGGGGTGATCCGAAGGCAGTTTAGTGGTGCACAGCAGTTTGGAAAACTGGACATAGAGGTTGGAGTCCTCTTTATGTTGATTGGGGACAGTTGCCATAATGCTGTAGGGCTGGGGCTTTTTGCAAGTACAATCTCATAAAAGTGAAATTGGTTAAGGAAAGTCCAGCATCAATAAGGTGAAAACACAGTGCAAGTGAGATGTGTGAATGACAACTGCAATGACAAGTTGAAATCTCCATTTGCAGTTAGAAATCCAGAGGAAGGGTGAAAGTGAGAAATCATGTTCAGAAAGCATCAGGTAGTAGCATAACTAAGAATATGTAAGCCTCCCAGAGCCAAGAGCCTGGCAAGCAGGCCAAAGCTCTACTGATTTCCCACACATTAAAACCGTATATGCAGCATTTCCAGCTTTGAAGAGGGGTCTGACAGCAGTCATGCTCAGACCAAAATTGTGGGCACACCAGCATCCACTTGCAGGGCAGTATGAAGCCCTCAACCCCAAAAGAAGCCCCATGTTTCAGCCCTTGGCATTTAACAGCACCGCTTAATTTACTTTTCCCCCCCCTGCATCTGTAAAAGCATCAACTCCAGCTTAACGAGTAGAAGAAAAAGGCCTTCTGATCTCTTTAACTCTCATTTCAACTCAATACTCCAGTGACATCCAGCTGCAGAAAGTAATTTACATTCATGATAGATGAAATAGAAAGACATTCCATATACTGTGGTAGGGAATAACCTTATGCAGATTGCATGCAGTGGGAGTGGGACAATTGCAGCTTTGTGAGCAGTGTCAGACACAGAAATGGCAAGCAAAGAGGAGGACAAGGCAAGGAGCTGCAAGTAAATTTCTAATTGCTCCCCAATCTTTGCATTTGTAGACGCAGGAACTCAAAGAACTTTCAAAGCACAAAAGGCGCAGTTAGAGTTCCTGCTGAACTGGAATTTAAATAAAATATATATATATATATATATGCATTTATATATATATCAAAAGCTACTTAAAATTAAGTATGTATTTATCTCATTCTCCAAATCCTTAGAGAATTTGAAAGAAATTGATAAGGTTGCTCATTTTCAGCTGAACACTGAAACTTTCAGTGTTTTTTTTTTCTCCATTTCTTAGAACTCTAAAATAAGATTACATAAGTAATGATTAAAAAAGATAAGGGTGCTAGCTGTCAAAGAAATAAAATGCAACATTCGCAGACTGCCAACTAGATTTCCCAATTATTACACAAATAAGATGATTTTTGGCTTTAAAATACTATCTAGAAGCAAGCAAGAACTTTGACTTGATTGGATTTGAAAAGGAAGTATTACAAAAAAGAGAAACTCACTGCATCAGCAACTAATGTGTATCAATAACTTCTCTAGATCAGACATCACTCCACTTTTTTCCTCCTATTTCAAAGCAGCAATGAAAAACACTCTTGGTTCTAAAAAAGTTTCAGAACTAAAAGGAAAACTACATTTAAAAAAAAAAAGATAAAAAGTAAATTCCACATTCTGCCTAGGCAATGAAAAGGCCCATGGATTAAGACTGGTGTATTTCAGAGGCAGAACTTGCGTTCTACTAGGAAACAGGTTATCAGATACCATTATTAGAGCAGGACATCATGCACAGAATGCAGGAGCTGTGGCCATCAGCAGTAACACTGCCTACCTCCAGAAAGCTCCTGGAGACCCTCTTCCAGAGGGACTGCAGAAGCCCAAAGCCCCAGCGAGGCAAGCGGGACCCAACGCCAACAACTCAAGTCAGACCTTGCTGCTCCTCAGAGGAAATTTGTAGCTGGGCCGCTCCTATCCCAAAGGGAGATGCAGTTTCAGAGCACTAAAGGAAGCTCTTCTGATTGCACACCCAAGTTCAGACTGGATTTTTAGCCATACAGCCAAATGATTCTAATGATCTTTACTGTGAAGATTGCAGACAGCTCTGGTGGGGTTTGCCCCAAAAGACTGGAGACCAGGGCTCTACAAGACAGATTTTTCTCCCTGATCATCTGCTAGGAGATCTCATTTTTCCACAGTATGGATAACAAAATAGTATCCACAGAGCTTTCAACACTTTTGTTCTAACCAAAAAAAAGAAAGTTTATCTATTCCTAATTCTACAAACAGTTACTTAAGTTCATTTACTGTTATCATAACAAAACATATTAAACATAAGTTAACAGAAGATCAGACCTCTGGTTCCTTTTCAAAGCAAGTGATGCTTTCACCGACATTGTTGAAGCCTATTTCAAATATATCTTAAAGGATCTACTAAAATTAAAAGATATGGGCAGAACCTGCACAACAGTTGTCATCTTGGAAAGCTTAACTTACTAAAGCTAGAGGTATAAACTGTCTTGCACCAATAATCAGGGCTTATCTTCTTTTGAGCCATATTGCAAAATAAACAAAATCCTAGAAGGGGTGGACAAAACTTTTCAAAACTATGAAAAAGCACAAATAAAACCTCCACTAAAGGCATACCCAATTTAAAGCAAATTGTCTCCTGCTGTTTTCCAACTCTACTTCTTCAGATGGAGAAGGCTCTCCTTACCCCACTGATATCAATCTACTGGCCCATCTACAAAATAATAATAATAAAGTGAGCTAGACCAAAATAATTCTGGGCTTCACCCTCACAGTCCTTAGATTCGTTTTCCAGACCCAGGATTTCAAGTGCAGGTCTCAGGGGATATAAGGCACAACTGTTGCAAGACTCATTTTATTCATCTTCACTCCTTTCTCATCCAATTCGGGAGCACTGCCAACAGAATCTATTTAGCACAGCTGAACAGAGATGTTAGTTTTGCTTTTCACAAATGAGCTCTCAAGGGCAGACTTTTTGCTGATAAAAACAAAACAGAATCGGGAGTCAACACGCAGGTGCTCAGATCCAGCCAAAAGATGATTCATTCAGTTTGCCTTCAAGGCCACACACAGACATATTTTTCAGACACACATTAGTTAACAGTAAAATACAGAAATTGGCTACTAGTGAAGATACACAAGTAATTGAAAGCACAAAACTAGAGAAGGGCCTTTTTTTCCCCTGTGAGATAAAGAGGCAATTGCTGTTCATATCCAACACTCTCCTTGCACAGGACTCAAGCACATCAGTTGGGTTTTCCAAAGACTAGCTTCTTCTACATGCAAGTCCAAACTCATGGCTGCAGCACGCCAAAGGCATGGCACGTTTTCAAATACAAACAAAACAGCTATGTTGAACCTGACCATAGCTGTTGGCACAGATGTATCTCACTATTTAATGCTAACACAGCCCTACCCAGCAGGATGCTCCATAAACCAGATGACTGCTAGAAAACAGCAAAAAGAAAACAAAACAAAAAACACCGTCAAAACCCCACACAATTCTACTAACAGGGCATCTGCCAGTAAGTACTCACAGAACAATATGATCATGGAAAACTTAAACATTGAAAAATTAGTCAATTAAGTTCCCAAAAGGCCAGTCTAGCAGTTTTTTAAACTAAGAGATTAGAGAATAAAACAGTCCAGGCTAAAACCGATCTTAAACCAACCACTACCTTGTAAACACCTTGAATATGATCTTCCATTCAGTGAACAGTCATGCTGTAGAAACATGGGCAGACAAACAAGAAAATCTGTTCGCAAAGCTGAAAGAATAAATAAGAGATGGGCATCTGGTAAACTCTCCCAGAAGAGACTCAGAAATAGACTATTCTATTTCAAAAGCCTTATAATTTGATCTAGGTAAGCAGTGGACGGTGGCTACAAATGAAACAAAGTAACTGCATATCAGTACCAGCAAGTAAACTAGATTTTCTGTTTATTTCACAGTTTATCAGTTTCTTTCAGTTTGTTTCTCACTTTCAGCTTAATTCGGATCTTGGCTTCGCATTTAAAATGCATCCTCATTAAATTATAGTTGCATGTCAATACATATCACTGGGCAACTACTTAATGCTATTAACTTAATTCCCTAGCTATTTAAAACTATTTTTCCTCTTTTTGCCTCACAAAAATAATTTGAGGTAATTCATGCTACAGCACCAATGAAAACTGATTTTCTTTTGTCCTCCAGTAAAATCTGCCTTGATGCTTACAATTATTCACTGTTAATTTCCGGATAAGTTTTGTGCAGAGCAAAGAAAACGGCATAGCCGGAAATCATGACCTTATCTGAATGCAAACTGAACACAGCAGCTGTGTTACTGGCAGAAGACGCATAAGAGACCTCATGCACTCAGAGAGGTTTCCCTCCCTCCACTGCAATCCATTAAATACTGATGCAATTATTGCACAAAAAGCCTTTTTCTTACATGCAGCTCCTTTCGTTTCTGTCTCACTCTGGGTTAGAGGGAGGGGAAAAGAAAAAAAAAAAAAAAGGCGTAGCAGATGGAATGCTGCTGCTCCTCAAATATGCCATGAGAAAATGCCATTTACACCCACGGCCACCTCCTTCGCCATGTTGCTCCCTCCTTTTACATCAAGGCTGAGGAAGAACAGAGAACGAATGAAAAATTTTTGAAAAAATTAAAGTTCAAGCTTTATTCTGTTATAGTCCTGAGAACTAAAAGCATGTGCCAGAGGAGTGATTATGAATTTGCCTCGAGAACTGAGCAGGCAAGTAAAAGCTTGCACCATGCACAGGACAGATGGGCACACAGGTATCACAGCCATCCTTAGAACAGGAGGGAATTTTTCTCCAGCTGTCAGCAGAAAGGGGACAGGAGCAGAGGTGAAAGGATAGTTATTTAGGCTCATGACTGGGTTGAAAATAAGCTGCAATATTTTGGCTTTAGAGTATTGATGTGCAACTTCTCTGAACTCCCCCAATCTGCAGACTGAATCTAAATCGTACCATTATAAAACTTAACTTAAAGGTTAGGGCGTTATTAAAAATCTTGCACATTAAAACTAACATACAAGTTCCATTTTTTCTTTGGCTTTTAGATATGCTCTGATAGAAGGCAAGAAAGTTATATTTCTTTTTATTCCTTTCCCAGCTGTTTTTCTTATCTGGTACACAAACCCAAATGTGCTGAGAAGTCCAGATGTGATGAAAAGCAAATTTTGATACTTTAAAACAAATAAGAAATAAAATAAAAAAAAAGTTTATTCAATGTCTTTGTTTTCAGGTGTCATGTATATAAACATATATAACAAAATATGTCTGAACACACAAGATTAAACATGTATAGCACATGAATAATGCATAACGATATTATATATAGCAGTATATATACACAGTAGTAACAAAGATGATAACATTCCTTTAGTGTCTGTCTCAGTATTCATAACTGCATGAGCCTACTACTATGCCAAATTTAAACATCATCCTTATCAGCCAAAAAACCCAAAAAAGCAAAAAGGAACTAACAAGTTACACGAAAGAACAGTGAAAGAGGAGTGAGCTTTCTGAACATCATTTACTTCATTCTTTTGAAAGCCTGAGATAAAAGTCTGAAGTCCAAATCAGACCTTGCCTAAAGATAAAAATCTTATGCTCTTGAGGCACAGGAACTGAGTTTTAGTTTTACAGATCATGTTTCAGGAATAATCAGAGATCCGGCTCCTACTAAAATCAGCGCAAGTTGGCAGGAAAAGACAGCATCCTGGATGCCACCAGCGCCACCGTTCACAGCCCGTTAGTCACGGGATGCATCCCCCTTACCAAGGGGAGCAGGTTAGGGCACAGCAGCTACCTCTGGCAAGGGCTGCGTGTCAACCCTGCTCGCACATCCTGTGGGTCAGGCTGCCCACTGCAGTCACCACACGGACACAATCACCGGATGGGTAGGATGGCTGGAGGGAAGCTGAGCGGAGAAGTCACAACAACCACCCCCAGAATACTCGCTGCTTCCGTGTGTTCCTACGTTTGTGCACGGCATACTTGAGACTTTACATGAAGAAGTGAGGCCCAATTTAAGCACTGCTACCATGTGGTGTTTGTTCACAGGACAACTTAAAGGTCTCAAAGTACCCACTTATATTTTATAATCTAACAGGCAGGTCCAGGCTGACAGGTTCATCCTTGCAGGTAATACCATCATTATATCATTAGCAAACAATGTATCACTGCCTTACAGGTTAGTAGCCATTTTTACTGCAAAACAAATATGCCATGAACATTTATTAAAGGATAATCCCATAAGTATCCAATAGCCAGTGATGAATTTCCAACACCACATGCGAAAAACAATCCTGAATACTACACACAGAGTAGTCCGCTTAGGTCAAAATAAAACCAGTTTACATTTTAGGGAAGTTACTTATACTGAAATGTAACTTTTCAGTGAAGTCTTTTGTTTGTTTTTAAAAGCTCCAAAAGCACCTCCCAGAAACGCTTAATTCAAGACTGCAGAGAGACCTGGGGAATCTCTGCCTTGCTGCCTGCACACAGTAGAGCCCAGGCACAGGCATTCAGCAATATCCCAGGGCAAAACTAACCTACTTCTGCACTATAAGGGAACAGGGGGGAAGAAAAAAAAAAAAAACCACCACAACCCACAGCTCAAAAACAGCAGGAAAAGCAGCATGTTCTGAATTATTAGTTTCTTACATGTATTATTAACTGGAACAATATTTTGACAGTGATTGTTTGGGATACTCGCCGCTTCATAAATAAGCATAGAAAATCCACGTTAACAGAAGGTATAGAGGTAAGATCAGAATTTAATGAATTTTTGTTCTTACAGCTTTTGAGTTTCCTTTTGTTTTGAAGAAACAAAAACTACAGCCCCAATGTATCCCAAACTGACCCCCCTAAAAAAAATAATAAATAATAAAAATAATAATAATAAAAAAGCAGAGATTGCACAGGGCCTTCAGACTATTTAGAAAATGAACATAATACTTGTGTAGATGAATTGTTTCACAAACCTTGCACTTCATAAAGAATTCATACATCATCTCAAAGAAGACTCAAAATTCAGACCAGTGCTATTAAGACTTCAAATTACTGGATCATGATTGGAAAGCTTAGCACTTCATTTTCATCTGTGGTTAGAAGAGAAACAAAGAACACTGATTTCTGGCTCATATCCAGTTCCTCAACTGTTTTGAATAAGAGAATAATCTTGAATTGCAGTAACCAAAGTTTCTTAAACCTGAAAGCATCCACTATCCAATACCTTGTGTCTTCTAAGCAACCCATTTCCAGGATAGCAGAAGTGATTGGCTCTGCTCTCAGTAGTTTAAAAAAAAAGTTTTGATTTTAATTTAGTCTAATTCCAGTCTGGAAAGTTTGTATATATTATGAACTGGGAATTACTTTTTACATTCACTTTGAAAAAACAAACAAGCCACAGACAATTCCTTCCCAATTTCTTGCAAGTAATTTATATTTTTGACTATGTTCGTTCCAGCTTTAAGGGAAAACACACTTCCAGTTGTAGTGCTACTAAAAATAATAATAATGGCATATCATGTGTCACCTCCTCTTCAGCTTACTCTGTGTTAGACGTCCTTTCACCAAATTTAAGGGGAAAAATACCTTCCCATCTTTTTATGATATAAAAAGACAGTGGAAGAAATATTAACATGAATGAATTGAGAACAGAGTAACATATATTAACATTATTTGCAAATATAAATACAGAAAGAAATATAGGTGCTAGAGAAAGCACGTTTTTCTGTAAAGAGGGAAGTTGCAGTGTTTTCAAATATTTTGTTTAAAAGTTCCCATTACAAGAGTGACTTATGCCTATCACAAGTACCTGTAAAATCAAAAGATATAAAGAATGCAGTCATCTCTGAAATCCAAGGGAACCTCAGAAGCCTCAAGGGAACAGTAACGACATCCAGAAGAAACAGTTAAAATATTCAAGAGAAGCAGATCTGTATCATTAAAGTCATTATTTTGGCCAAACATTGGGACTGTCAGATCTCCCCTACTACCACCATGCCACAGAATCCACAACAACTCAAGAAACTGCCAGGACTTCCACGTGGAGGAGGAGGATACAGTTCCCTACAGAAGGGCATTCTGCAAAGGTGGACACTTCAGCCTGCTTTTCACCACCCATCAGCTCACCAGACACCTGCAATAAGAGCTGGCACCACATCTTAGAGGAGATAGAGCAGCCCAAGGTCAGCTCATGAAAGGGAGCATTTAGGGCAGGACAGTGTGACTGAGGCCCCTGGTCTGCCAGCACATCCCTGCAGCCGTGAAGCTGCTCAGAACCTGCCAGCAGCACCAAAGAGATGATTCACAGCGTGGGATTAGGACAATAAAATTCCTTCATCAACAGCTTGAAGGGCCAACAAGCACACAAAAGCAAGGTAAGACTGTAGCATTCCAGCAGCCCTCTTCTAAGAGATATTCAATGTTTTAGTAGTTCCTTGACTCACCAATAAAGAGCCAAAAGAAACTCGCTGATGCTTCCAGGTCTGTCAAAGCACTGGTGAGGCTCTGCGAGCTGCCCAGCGCACGCAGCGGTGCTCAGCGGCCCCTCGGGCACCACGGCAGCCGTGCCACCGGCAAGCAGCACGGCTCTCAAGCCAGCCTGTCTTCCACCCTGCCAGTGTTTGCACTGGGACATGACACACTGCATGTCCCTGCATGATAACACAAGGCTCTCCAAAGCATTCGGAAGACCTACCCAGCCCCAGCAAGGAGAGCAGGCTAGAGAGCTTGCTGCATTGATAAAAGGTCTAAGAAACTGCAAGATGATTCTTGTTGTCCTCATGAAGCCCTGAGATCATCCCAAGCCATGACAGCTATCAAAGCTGACAGACCCCAGCACGGTACCATACCGACCAAGAATCCTGCAGCACAGCTACTTCTGCTCAAGTCAAACGTAGTTCTGAGCACTGCGGTATTACAAACAACATGACAAAAAAAAAAAGAGGCAAAAGGAAAAGTAAGTTTCATCTGCTCTATTCTTCAGCCTCTTTCTGTAGATGCAAGATAGAAGGCAGAACAGGGTGGGAACAGAGACAAACATGAAGAAAGGCATCACTCACCATTTCCTGAGATGCATATTTGGGGTCTTCGGGATCAACAGACCAATAGCAGTAATCAAAGCTGAATGCCACTATCTTTCCTCTGGAGTCCCAAGTGCTGTCAAGCCTGCTGTCCACCTGAAAACACAGCAAGAGACAGAAATCTCAGTTTGCTTTGAAGATTACCAAAAAGTAAGCATTTTAAAACTAGCAAAAGTTTATGAAGACTATATACTGGGTGTTGGAGGGGAAGGCAAATAATTCACCTTTTTTATTATTTTTACTTTGATTCTTAGGGTGAGAGGGAGGCATCCATAACAGACCTGCTGAAGGGCTTGTGTACTACAGCTAGGGCTCTCCAAGTTGTGTACTGTAATTTCCTGAATCCTCACAACATTATGTTAGGCAGGAGAGCTCTATCATCTCTCTGTATTCCCTCCATGAAACTGAGAAATGACAAATTGCTGCTCTAGGCAAGTATTTCTCCAAGTGAGCTGAAAGAGAACTTTTTTGTGCTTATGGAAACATGAGGGGACACAGCAAAGGACTACCACTATCCAAGCAGTTGAGCTCTTCTGCAGCCAGCCAAAAGTCACAGTCGAGTTCTTCCCCCCATTCCTGTGTGCTAGAAATAAAGTATCTTCTGATTGGAAGCAAAAGGAGTGTTTGTAGAACAGGAGAGGAAACAGATGAAAAGCTGAAATTAGCTGGTATTTAATTGCCAGTTTTGCCCCCCCTTCCCTGCCCCCGCCAAGAGCCACACTTGTTTTGGATTTTTTCAGTGTAGAATTCATAAAATGATTTCTTATATTTAGCATCTAAAATTCAAATAATTTGAAAAAGGTATACATAAAAAGCATATTCACAGATAAACCTTCTTGATAGGGCTGTGTAATTATTTTGCATGCAGACAGGCATACATTCCTGGGCGTCGGGGGGAGGGAGCTTTTATTTATCATAAAGCATCAATAAATAAGGCCCAGAGTATTAATACCAACCAGTGCGATTTTAAGCTTTTTTGGGATAGAACAACATCTTTTCAACTAGCCTGGGAAACTACATATAATTCTACACAGAGCCACAAATGGTGACTGAAACATTAGGAGAATCACACAGACCTTCCTTTACAATCCTGCTCAAGAAGTTTAGAATAAAATAGACAAGCCTATGAGCTTACATAGGAACTATATGTTGCTGTTCTTCTAATCAAAGCAAGAAAGTAATGGATCATAATATTACAAAAAAAAGTGAAAGGAGCCATATGTAACACTGATACAGTCCATAACTTTATTAATAACATTGACATGCTCAACAACATAAGTTTAAAAAAGACTCACTATTAATCAGCCTAAACAGGCTGCTCAACTAGCATAGCCTCAAACCGGGGATAGCAGTGATATTTGTTAGATTAGGGGATAAAAGGCACTCTAAATCCTAACACTGCCATTAACTACAGAGTCTACTGGGAAAAAATGAATTTAGAGGCTCATTTAACAACCTTTTTGCAAATCAAGAAAAAGTGAAAGAGGGGAAAAATAATTTACAGTTATCCTTGAAGTAAAGTAGCTTCAAATATTAACAGCATAAATCTAATTTTGTCACATTGAATTAACTACCAGCAAGACTTCCTTTAGCTAGAGCTAACATCTTAATGATCTTCTTGACCATGTTTAATAATGAGGATTTTTTTAGGTTAATACCTTTTTATGCAGTTACCTTCTACTTTCTTTTATTTCTCCTGCCCATCAGGAAACACAGTCACCTAATCACAGAGTAGCTGCATGTTTATTAAAGTAAAATATTATAGCTTTTTGCCTGATGCAAGGAGACATGCAATACATGCCTGTACCTTACAAATTTGAAAATAGCTTCTGACAAAGCTTCTCATTTCTTAAAACACAACGCACCATTATCCCAAATAAAATTATGGGAACATAAGCATACAAACACTTGATCCAGACTAGTTTAGACCAGTGTACGAACAATTACAGACCACATACCCTTAGCTTGTGCACAAAACAAACTCCCTCTTCACAAGACTCACCAGGGGAAAAAAAACATCAAGCCCCAAAGCAGCCCAAGGCCAGCTCTTGTACCTCTATATCATCCCAGTTAGATGAGTGACCAGCAGCAGGAGCCTTCCACTCTACCACCATCTCCCAGCACCCCAAAGAGGCCTCTTTAAAATGGATTTTCTTCTTTAAAAGAAGCACGGGTCTAACAAGGCTCAGCTGGACCCAATTACACAGCCTCAGGGCTACGGCCTCCACCTGCTCACTGAGGCCCTCCCAGCTGGGGCCAATAACTGAGCAACCCAGATCCGCACATTTGTCTTGGTCACCAAAGCATTTCTTAAGAAAATAAAAATGAACAGACAACAATATAGCCAAACAGGAAAAGTTATTTGGAAATCTTTATCACATGTGTAAGGAACTGGGGAAAATTATTTTGGAGAGTTAGCAAATCTCAAACTCTGAAAATACAACCCTTCAATATTTTACTTTTTTTTTTTTTTTTTCTTGGAGAAAATGGCCTAGCAGTTTAGAATGGTGCTATGATAGTCAGGTTTTCTGTCCATATCTCACTCTTTATTCCATAGCTTATTTACAGCCCTGGATACCCCTGGACAGAGAAAGGTCTTCATGCCCAGAAGTAATCACTTGCACCTGATCATGATAAAGAAGTGATCATTACAAGTTACTTGAAGGCCTGGTTTTAGTGAAAACTTTGGCCTACCGATGGCAATTCCATTGGCACAAGTGTTGTTATTCTGATTTTAAACTAGCAAATTCTACAAAAAGCAGTGCCTGAACATCAGTCACAATAAAGAAAGGAACCACAGATCATAAACAATACTTTATATACGTGAGAGAGATCTCCAAACTGAATTTCCCCCGGCTTATGTCTTTAAGAGAAAATATCTAGTGTCAATACAAAAAAAATATATATACATTTATAATGGAAAAGGGTAAGAAGATCAAATGAATTCATTCAACTTTTGAACCAACCATCTAAAACTACTGAATTGCTTGCAGCTGTAAAGAGAAAGAGGTAAGTAATTTAACACATTTGTCTTTACAGAATCTCCACTTACCACAATCTTGGTAAGCCCACAGGTCATTTATTTGCTTTTGAAGCAGAAAAATGTTAGACAATATAAAATTGCTCTATTCCTATTCTATTAATTCCTTGGAGCAGCATGGCAGCTTTAAGGATCCCCAGAGTCTAAAACATGAGGTTGATGCCCATGCAAGCTGGGTTGTATTAAGCTTATTCTTACAGCTCTCCCCCATTTGCCAAGGCCTGAACTGGAGCTGAACACATATTGCTCCATTTCACACAAGTAGTTGTACTTTGAGTGCAAATAGGAAAGGAGGAGAAGGAAAAACGGGGAGATAAAATATCCAGATGTTGGTTACAGCAAGATAAGTGCAAAATCCTAAACAATTTACTAACATACTTGAATGATGGCTTGCAGCCAGGGTGCAGCAAATTTGATAAATACAAAATGTAGAAAACAGGGATACCACAGCTGAAAGCTGTTCTATACACACATTCCCTGTCTATACAAAAACACTTTTGTTTCAATCCTAAAACTGTGACAATTAATTTTTTTCCCTGAATACTGGTCAAGCAAATATAGAAAACTGTCACGTGGGAAATCAAGCAAAAAGCATACCTTTATATTTCTGACTTTTGCCACTTTGTCATCAACTTCTACAATCACTTCTCCTCCTTCTGCACTCTCCCTAGAAACAAAACACATTCAAAAATCCATATAAATTATGAAGACAGAGAAAGTTATGTTTCAAAGTCATAAACTCCACAAATCTGCATTTACTTAAAAAAATGCAAATTGAAACAAATTTAACAAATACTCTTGTTTATAAAACACTCTGTGACATCTACTTTATTCAGAATAATTGTCATTAACAAAATCGTCCTGAAATGCAAGTGAACAGGATAGTCCCGTGTGCATTAACGATTAATATATACTATCAACATAAAATTCCCATTGAACACAGTAATCACTGGAATCTACTGCAGCCAGGTTCTACTTCCATAAATGAGCAGCATTGGAAAAGAATGAAAAAATGCGACTAGAGCAAAAGGTTAATTCTGGGCCCGCAGCATCATAACTACTTGAAGATCAGAATGCTCTTATTCACAGGCTTACATGAAGATAAATAAATGAAAAGCATTCTTATTTACAGTCCAAGAGGTATGTTGTTTTGGAGAGTACTATGGGGGAAAAAAAAAAGAAGTAAATACAATTTGGCAAAATCCCAGTCATTTAAAAGTTATTTAAAAGTCACAATTTACAGATGAAGAAAGGACATTATGGATTTTTATATATAGCAAAACAGAAATGAGGAAGAAGAGGTCAACGACCTCCTTATCTGACAGCAGAAAGGCAAAGGATCTCTCTAATCCTGAGAAACTTTTACAGTTTATTTTATACTCTGATAACGAAGCAGCTCTGAAAAACTTCGCAAGCTGCAACTTTACCAAAACACGTGGTTCTAATGATGCCTAATACCTTTGCAAAATTGGGAAAAAAATGGTTTAGAAATAAAATCTTCCTCCTTGTTACAGTCGTGTCATGATTTGTTTAAAGTTAATCTGAAGGGAAAGGCAAGAACAGCTGAGACCAGGTGAATAGGGAGCACATGTTAACCAGATGGCTTGGTATCATCTTGTCAGTTATAAACTGTTAAGTTAAAACAAGAGTGGCAAGATTCACATTCACTCCACCATTCCTCGAGCATTTTAATAAGTGTCTTCTAGCAGATTTCCTGACATTTATACAAAACTCTATACTCCCCCCAATTACACTCTCCTCTCAGTGACTGCTGAGACTAACTAACAACCTGTTTCAAAAACTAAAGTTTTCAGCTTTCAACAACTCGGAGGAAGTACAGAACTTCTTGTCACCTAAAAATATATCTATTTTACAACCCGGAATGAGGGTTTTAAATCTCTTACAGTGTCACATGAACCCACGCCCCGAACATCTCTACTGAAACGCCCTTGCTGTAGAGAGCTTGCAGCACTTCAGCCCCTGGGACATCCTGAGTTAGTCCCCAGGCAGGAGAGGACTGCTCAGAGCAAACCAAACGTGCACCAGCTCCCCTGGGGTACCTGCCACACAGAGCAGCAAAGGAGGCTTGGGCTATCTAAGGGAGAAACTTGCACGAGACGTTTAACCTGCATGGGGGCAATTTCCTGGATTTGCACAGGTAACGAGTTTGGGGTCTTCCCTGACCACCTGGAAATCTCTGCCATGTAAGATAACGGACAAAGCTGACACTTCTGTATTGGACCAGATCAAAGAGATGGGGCGTTCTGACAGGCAATTTTACCAGAATTTATTAACAGCAAGAGACAGACAAATCTGGAGGGACCCCGGGTTCTCCTTTCAGGGGGGCTTGCTTCAGTGGCACGTACTCCATTGCCTGTTCCTCCTGTCTTTCCACGTCTCCAGAACGATCTGGAGATTTTTCTTTCACAATTTTTCTTTCCAATCTCCACAGCTAATCTATGCCGTATGCCACTTTTTTTATTTATTCAGAACTTGAACAAAAGCAGGTGGACATAGATAGGGTTATCAAAAAAAAAAGAAAAAAAAAGTACATACTTGATTTCACATTTCAAATCAATGCAGAAGTTCAAAGAATAGGTCACCGTACGTTGCTTTTAAATATTTAAAAGCATATTTTTCCCTTAACCTCATTTCTGAAGCAGCTGAATTGTTCTGGGCGAAGTTTAAATGAAACGAAATAGGAATATCTAGCCTGAGGCAGGCCTTCATGCATTGAAGCCTTTTACCCATATGGTTAAAATCTGGTAAAACTTTAAGTAGCTTCACGTGCCAGGGTATTATAATCCCAAATAAAAGGCAACCTCAGTAACAAGCAGAGCAACCCAGCCCTATTATTATCATAATTAAATGAAACTCCTTGCCCACAGGCCTACAAACAAATGACTTCGCGGAGTGGGTTTTAGCCACTCAGTGTCCTCCCAGATGAAAAGCATTACCGCAGATTCAAGATGAAAGAAGTTCCAAACATCAGACCTTCACTATGATAAATTTAAGATACAAAACCAGTACCATAGAAGCAACACAAAACTACCACGCTGTCTTCTACCCCAGGGTAACAGTGACTCCTCACACACACACACCAAACCCTCTGCTCAGCGCAGCAGCCAGGTAACTTTGCTCAAGTCTGGCTGCAGATTCACAGGACACTTAACGTATTTTAACCGCAGGCTGTTGCTGCAAGGGCCGTTTTCCCTCCTCCTTCTCCTCTAGCACTGGATCTAGCAATCCTGCACACGTGCAATGACACGGATCGGCTGTGATCAGAAAATGAACCCACTAAAACAACTGCTCCATGTGCCACAGGGCTGGTGAGCTGCTCCAGAGCAGCCAGCAGTGCTCACACGGTTGCTGAAGCCAGAGCAAGGGAAGGGGCAGGAACACGCAGTGCTGGGAATAGAGGCCCTTCCTTTCTGCAGCAGCTTACACCTACAGCACTGAGCATATGGTAAAACCAAAACCCCTGCTCTGCAAACCCAGCGTTCATCCTCCTGTAAATACGTGTTTATTTCATGCCTCATTCAGGTACAAACCAGAGAATTTGGGAAAAGGAGACTCTGTTTCAACAACTAAAGCGCAAGAGGCAAAGCACATTCACAGCTGTTCTAGACGTCCTGACCTTAAATTCAGATTACAAACACTACAAGAAGGTCTTTTAGCATCATTTTTGTCAGTACATCCTTACAGATGTCCATACCACAATTTGCAGTTGACCAATAAAACAATCCTCATGCCTTAAGAATGGGTGCATTACTCCACAGGTAGGAAAGGTGTGTTTACAAATAAAATCAACCCTGAAGTGCACCTCTCTTGTAACAGATGTGAATTCTGCTCCTCAGAGGTCTCAGTGACCTTAACATTTAGTTTCTCCATCCCCCTTTTATCCCTCCTTTTCTAAAACTTCATGGTATGTTTGCAAAATGCCCCTCTCCTGCTAAATTAGTTGGCGTGAGAAGTTGTTACCTGTACAAAGAGCTGCAGAAAGACCATTTGATGCTACATGGTCCAAGAAAAGACCTGGATCATCCCAGATACTGAAAGTTCTGGGGCAGGGCAACACCAGGGACAGAACAGTAGCTCGCTATGGGAGGCAGAAACAGGGCTGGCACGGGGGGTGACAACAGAGAGGGGACAGAAGTCAAGCAGCTGTGGCAGTCCTACCAAAACGCAGAGTGAGCCCAAGAGAAAGTCACTGCCAAACACTTGTTGTTTCTGTAACACATCATTTCTGCCCTGGAGAAGGACACCAGACACCCTGCAAGACTGGGGAGAATGGGCCAGGGGAAAAGAACCAGGAGACCAAGACCCTGCGGAGGAGCATTTCCACATCTTGCTTCATCTCTCTCAGATGAGTCCAGACCCAGAGCACAGAAGTGCAGGCAGGAACACAACGCTGGGGGAAGCAGCGGGCGGGACGGAGGGCAGCTATTTCTTTGAGACTTCATAAAATTTGCCCCACTTCTCCTCCACCCTCTCAAATAACAGTCATGCACTCTCTGAACAAAAGGCCTGACCTTTTAATTTAGAGAGTCGCCTGTTTATTTTAAAAACAAGTACATGTAGTAAAACAAAAATATTGGAGTCATTAGCAGTTGTCATGTATTAAAGCAAAACAGGTCCAACAAACATAAACCACCAGATATCCACCAAAATAATTAAGCACAATAAAGCCATACTTACTACTCAATACTTACTACTCAAGTACATGAGAAAACTTAAATAAATCTTGACAGCATTTAGTGACTATCATAGATTTTTTAAAAATAACCCTGCAATGTAATCACTGCATGTTATTATGTTTCCCAATCAATTTCTGTCACCCTAGTTAACTCCAAAACCAATCTCAACCTGTACTGGGTCACATTTTCCAAGTTACATTAGTCTTCAGATAGCACAGCCCAAGACTGAATGGATGGAGGACACATCCATTTAAAAATCAAGAGGTGCAATGAGAAGAACATCGAGGGACTATGCTGCCCCATCAGCAACAAAAATCCTGCAGAAATTGCAATGTTTTAAATTAATACTACCCAAATTTTGGACATTTATTTTAAGTTAAAATAGTTTTACTGCATGCTTCAAAAGAGCCCAGTAAATGTTCCTCCTACCAAATTCAGAACAGATGTTTATAAGCAATCTGAAAATCCATACTGAAGCCAAGTACACAAAGTTCACCAGGACAGCACACTGCTACACCAGACATACAGCCTAAGTTATTTTTCAAGGCTTCTCTCAGCTGTATAAAGCTTTCATTGGCTCTGATAAAAGCTGACACAATCTGATAGTCAAAATTGTCTTTCCATCATCCTAGTGAGGTCTCTTCCTATTCTTCTTTGCAAATACTACACAGAAGAAAAAAAAAAGGAATATTTGGTGCAGAGATAAGCATGAACAACTGTGAGTGCTATTTGAAGATATAACGCCTGCTCAAAGAGTGAAATCTTTCTTCATCTTGCCCAAGCTTTTGATGTATATCTTCATAAGGAAAGGGAGCACAGGATAGCCTCCTTGAAAATCAGTGAGTTCTGCAATCTGGCCCACACAAACGTCACAGTTCAAGAAGAATACGCCTGCATGCACCACCTTTAAAGTCTTATATTGCTATAACAAAAGTATTAGGCATCATTCCTGAGCAGTCTCAGTCAGAAACATCCTTCACGATCCACCAGTGCTTTGGACAGCCTTGGAGTCCTGCCCCTTTCCTCTCACACTGAGACCCTGAGGGAAGGAGGGCAGAGGAGAGGAGAAAGTTCTCTTATCTGTTGTACAACCAGCAATTAAGAAAACCTTTCGTAGAAACATAGGTATATATCTATATATAAAAATATATATAGAAGGTGATATAAGTTATTATACCATTGCATCAAACACATTTGAAGTAATGTTTCACAATAGTTTTAACGAAGTAGGTTAGATTTTCTGCAACAGAGTCCATGTGCCCTTTGCTAAGTCCTGCACAGGTAGCTCCCGAACTTGTGAGCCCGATGGACTGCTGTTAACTCTCAAAAAATGCCACAGGGCGAGCTGCATGCCTTAACATCAAGTTTTTAAACTAAGAGCACTATGATCTTACATCTTACCCAGACCTCAATTGACAATCTACGAAGGAAAGCGTCAAAAAAAAAAAAAAAAAAACTTATACCCACACACGAGGCTTTGCGCTGTGCTATGGGGCACTTTTTTTTTTTTTAATAGTCCTGCCTGCCCAAAGACTGCTTATACAGCAGTTCTCACAATACAACATGAAAAAGGAACATGTCCAGGGTACGTGCAAGTTATTTGGGAACTGCTGGAGGAAGAACAGAAAATGCAGAGAAAATGGCTCTGGGGAAAAGGCTTGAGGAGAAGCAGCTGTGCTCCATCTTGGTCACAGCTATACCCTCCTGGACACTTCCCCCATCCCGCTCCAAATACGCTCCATGCAAACCCAGCCTTCCCTTCCTGCTCCATCCAGCGCATGGCCGAGGTCCACGCCAAGGCTGACCCACTGCCTCGGCTGAGGGCTGGGGGCATTACACTAGGTTACCACGAGGACCAGCATTTTTAGAGACGGCAGCGCATAAAAAACTAGCAGTGCTTCCTACTGGCCTATGTAAACAGTTAAAGGCTAAATCCAATACTGTAAATGTCACCATAACAATACAGTATTGGGCTTTAAATCAGAGCCCCAAGCATGAGAAGTTCCCTAGATCCAGTAGAGAAATTCCTGACAGGAATATACCGTCTTCTCAGGGCAGCCCCACCAAGTCTTGACGTTTGAAAGCCAGGCACACATCACTCCGCTAGCAAAGGAACCTGCGTTCCCGTTTCACAAACTTACGTGCTAACAATGACGGCGTTTCTCAATAGCTTCTCCCTTACAGCCAAAAATAACATCACACTTTCATTACAAAAGTCTGGTATTTTTTCTTAATAGCTCAAGCATTGAATGTCTGGCTATAAACTATAAATGGATTTTACCAGTTCCCAGCTCCTATTTAATACTTGAAAATTATCTACCACTGTAATCAATTTACACCACCCATTTAGGCTTCCCTATTTTGTTCTGAGGGGAAACGTATTTTGGCAGAACAAGTACCCACTTAACCACAACATAACTTCTTTGTTTTCTTTTTAATGTAGAGATTAATAAATGTAAAAAAGTGTTGGGTGGTTGTTATTGCCATTTTTAAAAGAACATCACACCAGGGGATATTCAATTTACTCCCAGGACAATGGTTTGGGAATGAAAAATACTTTAGTCTGTCAGAGAAAGGCTGATGATCCTGGCATTACAAGAAACACTCACCACAAGCTATTTAAAGTTCAGGCAAAGAAAAAAACACTTTTGCCTTTTTTTTTTTCCTAACTGTACTTTTTAGCCATTGGGGAATAAAACCAAAGAATATCTCCAAAGCTAAAGTAACGTTAAGCAAGGAAAGGCTAAACTCAGCTTACTTTCATGCTGCAGCGCTTCTTACACTATACCAGCCCATATTTAAATGGGTTTTGTCCACAATTGTGTTATAATCAGATTTATATTAGTTGAACATCTGAGTTTTAACATAATAACGCACAGAACCTTTTAGAAGTCAGTTTTGAGTTAAAGCCAAAACATACCTTTCCATTTCTATTATTTAAGACTAGCAACTTTTTCTTCCAACTCTCACCAATATCTTTTTCTGTTCGCAAACACCCCTCGAGCAGAACAACGATTTTGGTGAATGCCTAACTAGCAGCGACTTTAAAATAAAAGTTATAAAGGCTTGAACAAAATCCATCAACAAATAAGAACGTAAAAGCAGAAAACACCTTACTGCACCACCGGCCAAGTGATTAGACTATATATATATATATATATATGTATATGTCCTTTAAGCTGGGCCGTTCTTCGAGGTGCACCTTCAGCCTGCCCCACAGGGTTATCCACCTCAGAGGCCGGCGCAGGCACAAGGCTCTGCGAGGGGCTCGCGTTAAAGGCAGGGGCGGTATCAAGCCAACGAGGGGCCCTCGTAGAAGGAGCTCACGGCACTTTCCAAGCGCGGCTGCTTCGAGCGCCGGAGCCCTCCGGCAGCAGGAGGCACAAACCCAGGGCTCCCGCCGAGCCCCAACGGCTCCCGCCGAGGCCTGCGCCGCTTGCGGCCCCCTTCCCTCGCGCCCCGCCGTCCCGTTCCCGGGGTTTCTACTGGAGACGGGCAAGCCGGGGAAGCGGCCGAGCCGAGCGGCAACGGGAATATCCGGCTCCCGCCTTGGCTGGGGGAAAAAAAAACAGCCGCCACAAAAGGCGCCGGGAATTCCCGCGGCCCGGGATGACAGCCGGGGGCTCGGGAGGAGGGCAGCGAGGGGAACAGCCTTTAACTCTTGTTTTTAAGAGGCCTTCCCAAGCTACGCGGGGCGCTCCAAGGACGGATCCCGCTCTCCCCGCGCCGCGCTCCCCCGCCGCAGCAGCGCCCGCCGCCCCCGCTCCCCCGCACCTCTTGCTGAGCGGCCGGACCCGCAGGGCCACCTTCACGGTGGCCATGGCCACGGCTCAGGGGCGGCCGCCCCGGCAGCTCCGGCCGCCCGCGCCCCGGCCCCGCATCGCGCCCCCTGCGCCCGGGGAGGAGCCGCCGGCCCGGCCCGGCCCGGCCCAGCCCGGCCCGCCCCGAGGGGAGGGCCCGGCCCGGCCCAGCCCCGCGGGAGGGTCCCCTAAGGGCGTTAATGCCCCTTGCTCATCACCCCGAAGGGAAAGCTAAGCTGCCGGCTTTGGAAACTCCCGCAGGTTGTGCTGGACGTAGAAAACTGAGCCTCGAGCCCTCCAGAGCACTGCCAGCTGAGCTCTGCTCTGTTCCAAGCTATTGCATGGATAGAAGTTACGCACTTGAGTGGCGATTCCTGCTCGTTTTCTGCCAATGCTCTCACCCACTTCTATTGGACTTTTTACTCTGTGTTTCCATTTCAAAATAGTAGCAGCTTTGTGCCAAGCTCCCTAATTATCGTTGTGTTTTCATTCTCCATTCCCTTAATAAAAACCCCCAAAACAACAACAAACTACAAACAAACAACAACAACAACAACAACAACAAAAAACACATGGTATACAAATGCCTTTCAACAGCTTTAATTTACCTAAAGTAGCACTGCAAAATAATCTGAGCAAGAGAGATTAGCCTTGTCACTGACGCACAGGATCATGATTCTAGAAGCCTGGATTCTCTTCCCTTCTGTATCAGAGAATGCAAAAGGAAAATAAATAAATAAATAAATAAATATCACAGAGCTCTTCTGCAACTCTGTAGATGTTCCTTTCCATACCTGCCATGACTGCCATATAGGACTTTAGGTTTAAAATCCTGCATGACTTGTAACAGCTGTTCACATAAAGATCCCATTAAAATTTAAAGAGGTCAGGCTGCAGTTTATAATCTTAGATTGTATCTACTAGCAGTCTACGTGACTTAGTCCAAGTCATTTGCATCTTCTTCACTTCTCAACAGAAGCAGGAAGAAAAAACAGCTACACTTACATCCTACAGCAGAGAACATGTAGGTCGTTAGACTGCGACATTACAGCCAAAAGAATAATACATTTTACAGAGAAGAAGGATGGGATTCTCAGTAACTTTCAAGTATTTAATATATGGCAGACCAACTGCAACGAACTTAATCTGACCGTGCTCAACAAAGAATCAAGTATTTCTTCCTTAATTCTGCTTTACTTCTTGTCTGTAAAACACAGCTTGCACAACAATGCACAGATGTGAATGTGTCATTAATCAGATCAACTACTGGGAAAGTTGTGGGCTGCTGAGCCACCTAGTGGCTACCTTCAAAAAAGAATGGTGGGCTTAAAAAAAAAAAAAAAAAAAAAAAAAAAAAACACATGCTGTTGAACACAGGAACTGAGCTGACAACTAAGCTGATCTATGCAGCTACAGAAAGGAACAAAGTTGTTACCAGTTCCTGTTTGACCATGACTCGAATGTTAAGTTTGAAGTGCCCAAGGCACCCAGCACTTACAGGTATCCTACCGGGGTGTTTTACTAACAAAACTTTTAACACACACAGACAATGAAGACTGGGCATGACTGGTAATTAAACAAAATCAGTGATAGCTCCATGGAACATTAATTTTGAGGGAGGCAGCAAAGATAGGACAAGCAAAAGAGACTAAATACATTTATCATAGAAACGCAGATGACGAGTTAGTAGAAATTGCATGCATCACTTCCCTCCTTTTCCAAGGAACCACATCAGTCACAATATTGGCTAACAAAACAACTGGATTTTTCATTTCTGCTGTTTCCAGGGAAGCGTGTTCCAGTTCCACTCACTGGGTGGTGGTTTGAAATCGTAGATCCAGTTTAGTTTCCATACCAACTTTGTACTGTTTTGATTACCAGATTTTGCAACAAAATATCAAAAGACTTCTCTTTATAATCTAGTGCCTTTATTGAAATTTTATCATGACAAAATATAGTATTTACAAAAACAAAAGTGGACATTTAGCAAATGAACAACCAATACAAAACACAAAACACACAAAAAACCTTCATTGAAGGTACAGGCTCTAAGTCTTCTCACTGATTTGCCTTTGTATGAGCTATTGCATTTTTTTTTTTTAAACTAGCTGAGAACTTATCTGTTCAACTACCATGTAAGAACAGGAACCAGGAATTCAACAGGAACCCTGTAGCTAGTTAAGGCACAATTACATTGTACTTCTCAGAAGACTGCTAAAGGTTGGTTCTGCAAATGTCCATCCTTTCTGCAGAGGAGATATTTGTCAGGTTAAATAAGAGCTAAAGTCGAATTCAGCAGGATTGTAGATGCTGTCAGAATGCACCTCTTTTTGCACTTCCCTCCATTTTAGTATTTGCTCTGTCAGTTCCTCCAAATCTCTCACTAGTATCTCTGTTTTTGTCAGAGCAGTGTCCTGAAAAAGAAGAGAAGCATTTCATCCCTGCATGTCCTGTCCTATTAGCAAGACCCAAAACTAGCCTGCACACACAAACAGCATTGAGGTCTTAATCCTGCAAGATGCAGAAAGTTCAATTCTTTTGCTACTCACCATATCCTTCATTAAGGTGGGTATCTGAGGGCTGCTTCTTACTGTCTGCAAATGTTTTTCAAGCTTCTCAATGAAGGTCACAGCCTCAGTCAACAACTCTACTATATACCTGTAGTCAAGAATTAGCCATCTTACTCAGAAGCTTTGCAAAACAACACAGGATTTAATACTTACCAACTCCTACTTTCCCTGTGTTTTTTCTTAATCTTCTCCTCCAGTTTTAATAAAGTCCCTGACCATTTAACTGATTTTTCAACAATTACCACTTTGATTACCCACATATACTCTGAGCAAGTCACAGTGAAAGCAGGATGACAAACATAACACTTCCTGCTTATAGGAAAGCATAATGAATCAAGCATTTAATACCTCTCTAAACATGCAACATGAACCTTTATGAAATCTTCAGAAGACAAGATCAAATCACTCTAAGCAAACATTCATGAAAAGACTTAATACCTTTCTATAAATTCAATCAGTGAATGAACTATTAGTTTTTCAGCTGAGGTTTCACTAGCTATTTTCCTCCACTTCATGCAAGAGTGAATGACAGCATGTAACTTTCACTACCTCTGCATTCAAACTGATTTGGATTCATGCATACACAAAACAATTATTTTCCATATACCTACTTGTGGTAAGGAGCCTCAATAGGCAGGCTGTCTTGACATCTGGGCCTAATTAGCCTTTTTCTGAAAGCCCTTTTCTCTTTCAGCACTGCTTCCAAGTGGTTGTTCATATCTTGAAAGATCTGGCACTTTTGGTCTATAAAAAGAAATTGCAAAGTTGAAACTTTTGGCCTAAAATGATGAAGAAAGATAACTGGAGTGACTTGCATTAGATTATATAAGACTTAACATGAGAATTATTTTGAAATAAGTCTTAATCATACCTACTTTTTAGATATGCAGAACTACAGATAAACCAACAACACTAAGTAAAATGTCTTTAAGAGCTGAAATCCACTTCTTAATCTGTATCACAGAATTGAAGTATTACGACTTACATCATTAGCATCACGCCAGCATCAGTAAGCTAGAAAGCTTTTAAGCACCCATCAAATTGTAGTAGTAAAAGCTAGGGAAAAATACTGAAGAAAAATCCACATGCTTCCAAACCACAAAAATTAAGATCTGTGCAATTCTAGGGACACTAGAGATGAAGAAAAATAATATATTAGGTTGCTGGAAAAGCAGAGAAGTGACACACAGGCCAAGGGAAGCAAAGCATTATATTGACAAACCCCTGATGCTCCACTAACCCCAGGGACAAGAGGACACAGTGACACATACGCTACTCCTACTATCATTGGATAAGGTGCATGTTCTTTACGGGCTAATTAAGCACTTGCCACCTCGAACAAGCTATCCAGTGAGGACAGATGCAAAAATTTCCACAAGTATCATGTAGTCAAGGGAGACATTAATCTGATAATGAAGTCATTTAACACTCACATTTTTTTCTAATGCATAACTGCACTTACTCAAGTAAAAGGGGTGAGTAATGTCTGCTGTCTCCTTCTCCAATTCCAGGATTTCAATTTCCATTTTTTTCTACAATAGTAATGAAAATTAAATGAAAAATATTTTTAATTAAGAGACTGAGACACCTAAAGAGAGACCAAGACACATCTGTGCTGTTTCCACTGTTGAGGGTTTTTTGGTCAAAAATATTCCAAAAATCCTTTTGGTTAAAATTTGTGTTAGAAGAGACAGATCAGGCAATTATTCTTAAAAACACAGAAGCTTATCACCCACAAAGCAGTTTCATTATCTATAATGTGCTTAAAAAGTTTCCTCCTCCTCCTCATAAAAAATAGTTTTTTTTCATTGGCTGAGGGATAAGCTATCTCACACAAACCTCTTAATTCTTTTCAACAATAAACCTGTGCAAGAGCAGCAGACACCTTTCTGTGATCCGCACTATTAACCAAAAAATAGGTGCTTTGAAATGAGACCAAAACCATATTTTTTACATTCCTGACTGAAAGCAATAAGCGAGAGAAGTAGCAAATAAAAAAAGTATAAAGTAAAAAAAAGTAGATAAGAGGCTTAAAGTGAATATTACTGTATGCTGAAGACAGACAAACAGCTGTGACTCAACAGTAAAACTTGGAAACACCTGCTCAACACTTGTTTACCTTTACTATGTGCTTAAAAAAAAATCATAGCCTGTTTAGAAAAGAGTAACTACCATAAACAGCTAAGAGTTGTGGTTCTTTAGGCTAGATGGGAGCAGACTGGGGAAGAGACAGAAGAGGAAGACATCAGTGTTCTGGGCCTCACAAGGAACAACTGTTTTCCTTGGTCACTGTGAGAGTCTATTCCATGCATAAAAACTTTCAGCAGAGAAAGTTAAGTAACCATGCTACAGTCGAAAACTATTTCTTCTAGCAGGAGGATGATGCCAGCTGTCTCCTGTTCTCCAGAGAAGTACACAGGCCATTTGTCACATCACTTTGCAGCAGGACTACAGCCTGAATCGCAAAATTCTACAGGTATAGTTCCCCCACTAGCCAGCAAGGGCTCAGAATACACCATCATAAAATAAAATCCAGCAACTAATAGGAAATTAGGTAGGAAATGACTGAGGATAATTCTTGCTAGCCAAAAAAATAGTTCAGCTGTCTAAAGAAACACCTTTTTTTTTTTAATTTGCAATCAAAGCTTTACATCACACTGCAGTCAAAGGTGTGGACCGCTGCCCCTTTCCAGGTATACTGAAAAATTTAATTATTTTCTTCTTTTCTGGGGACAATTCAGTCCATGGGGAAGACCCTACCAGACGAATTGTTTTAAACACCAGCCGCGAGGCAGCGGCACCCAGCGACAGGCGCTGCCTCCGCGCCGGGGTGCAGAGCTGGGCAGCAGCGGCCGGGCCCTACCTGATTGATCTCGGCTTGCAGATTTGCGATCTGCTCCCTCTCCGAGAACCTCACGAAGCAGGGCGCTTTTGGACAGGTTAAGTCCAGAGCCTCCTGTGGAAAGAGCAGAAAACAGTGCAAACGGAAGCAGGAGCACATGGAGCCTCCCCGCCCCTCGACCGTTACCCGCGGCGCCGGGAGAGCCGTTATGGCGCCCGTACCTGGCTCACGACGCCCGCCTCCAGGCAGCGCGCCAACACGGTGGCCGCCGCCGCGGACTGCCCCTCGTCCCAGAGGTCGGGGTCGGCCATTTCGCCGCCGGGCTCGCGGGCGGCTGCGGCGTCGGCGCCCCGCGCCTCGGCGGCCTCCCCGCGGCCCCGGCGCCGCGGGCTGTCGCGGCCGGCGGCGGCCGCCGTTGCCGCGGTGACGGCGCGGGCGCGGCGCCCCGCCATGCCGTGCGCCCGGGCGGCGCGGGCGGCGGGAAGCGCGCGCGGCGCCGGCCTCTGCGCCATGTTGGGCGCGGCCGCGAGCAGGTTCCGCTTCCGGGCGGGCCCTGGGGCGCTGCCGGGCGGCGCCACCGGCGGGTCGGGCCGGGCCCGGGCCCAGGCCCAGGCCGGTATCGGGGTGGAGGTCGCGGCCGTGTCTGCAGGTGGGCGCGGGGCCGTCTGGCAGCGGGAGCCAGGACAGGGATATTTGGGGCTGTTAATGCTCCCCCTGCCGCGCGTTGGGTTTTTATTCCGCGGCCGGTTCCGCAACTCTGATCCAGCTGGCGCTCGTGCTGCCCTCGGCCGGGCCTCGCCTGCCCTGGGATCGGGCTCAGCTGGAGCTGCGGGGTTTCTGCTTCCAGCGTCAGGGCAGAGGAGCCAGTCGTGAAATAACTATCCCTTCTCCCTCCCCACGCCTGCCCCCCCCCCCAAAAAAAAAAAAAAAAGATACCAGCAAACAAAAATACAGTATTAAAGGCAGCTCCGCGTTGCAGACTGCGTTGATGTGATTTAGAGTGTCCCTGGTTGCCTAGCACTGATGCTAGTTGTTAAGGAGGAGAAATGCAGGAGTCTGCAATTTTTCACTTAGTTTTAGTGATGCTGCTTGATGCATTAATTAATTAATCTAGATTGCTGTAGTAAAGACATCTTAATAGGCTAGATTAAGGTGAGCAAGTTTTAGATTTCAGTTATTAGGGGGATGGAATTGCATTATTGAAACTTTGCATATGCCGTTCAGCACGTCCAGCTGCTCCGAATGCTGAGGACGCCACGTGCAAAAGCGCTCTTTGTTTGTGCTTTTATAACAGAATTTGGATCGCTGTCATCCAGCGCAGAGAAACTGAGCGTGTGCGAGGCCGTCGCTGCAGTTCTGCGTCCGTGACGAAGACCTGTCAGGATGGGGAACAGCGCCCTGAAAGCCCACCTGGAGACAGCGCAGAAGACCGGGGTGTTCCAGCTAACAGGAAAGGGCCTTACGGAGGTAAGAGACCCGGAGCGTGGACGTGGCTCTTCCCGTGGGTCACTGCCACTCCTGGGAAGGGATCCCCGACGCGTTCTTGCGGCACGCTAAATGCATGCATTTTTATAAATGGCTCACACTGATTCCAGCAATTTATTTTCTCCTTTTTGCAGTGCAGATTTTTGCTTTCTCTGTCTTCTAACTGAGAATTTGTCTGTCATGGCATCTGCTGGCTTCTGATCTTCTGCTTTAGAATGAAAGAATGCTCAGGAAATGTGTTTATTAGTTGCAGTGTTTTGTTGTGCTTTTTAAAAATGGCTCAACTCAGGAAACTGTAAAATTGACTGAGAAAAAAAAAAAAAACTTTTTTTTTTTTAAGCTGGAATGTTACCTAAAAAGGTACTGCACAACCTGTGGCATTATAGGATTGCAATTTGTGGCATTTAAATACTTAAGCTGTGTTTAATCATAATCTTGTGGACAGCCTAGACAAGCTGGTCACATGGCTACAAGTATCCACGTTTAAATATATTGGGAACTGTCTTGACTTTGAGTCAGTCACACAAAAACATGGAATGTACTGGAGGTGTAAGCCTAGTAACAATTCATAGGTTAGCCAAAATAACTCAATCACAGTACTCACAGTAATTTTCTATGATTTTTTCTAAAGTATCTCCTGCTATTCCACCATCTCTCCCTCTGCCTGGCTAAGAGAGAATCCAAATCACCAATCTGTTGACTAGGACTTCCTGATAATCATATGATCATTGTTGCCTTTTTTTTCCCTAATGCCAAATGCACATTAAAGTGGTAAGATCTGGAAGATTAGTAGGCAAAAATAAGACAAATGGTTTACATAGTTCTTTTAAAAGGAAAAATTGGAAGACATTCTCAATTTCAACTCCCCCCAAATTCTTTTCCCCCTATTTCAACATTGATGAAAAATGTTTTTTTTAAAAACATGTATTAGTGAATTTGTTGACTTAACTACATACTGATGATTAAATGTTGTGTAGGCCAGTGTAATGATTCATCTATGAGTTAGTTTCAGATGTGTGTACCTTGAACATTTGAAGATATGGCAACTGTTTTAATGCAGTATTTTTTTTTTTTTCCCTTCCCCTCGCCCCTCCCCTCCGCTAGTTTCCTGAAGATCTGCAGAAGCTGACGAGCAACCTAAGGACAATAGACTTGTCGAACAATAAGTTGGAGATCCTACCACCGCTGATAGGAAAGTTTTCCTTTCTGAAGAGCCTTGCGCTAAACAACAACAGACTGAGTATGTCTGCTAATTTATATCTCCAGAGATTTTTAAAATAATAAGCTTAACTTATTTGATCAGAAACTAAATTTAATGGTTTAACTCTCACAGGATGTAAATGGGAAGTTTAGTTACCTAAACTGAAATCTTTGGAATTCATGTACAGGAAAAAACAAACAAATCGTGAATTCTTCTGCACTAGTTTCCAACTTGGTTGTATTATCAGTTTTGCAATTACATGTAAGTAGTTAAAACCGTGTAGCTTCTACGCTGTGACTTGTCTGCTCTGCAAGTTTAACAGCTTCAGATTGTTTAGTCCTTGTACAAAGAACAGGTAACAAAGATGATCTGTAGAAAATATTGCTGGCCATTCAGTGGTTGTTACTGTATCTGCTAGGCACGACCTGTGGAACTTCAATGAAATTTAGGAAACCCTGAGCTATAAGAAGTACTGTCTTTTGGATGACTAATAAAATTCTTGCCTCTATATAGGAAATCAGGTAGAGCTGAAGAAATTAACTGTATTTTTGTGTGTGCAATTGTGCACCATCTGCTTTTTCTTTCCTTTTTAACAAACATAATTTAAAAACCTCTCTGTTTCTGCAGCACAATTTAGGAGAGCTAAGGAGAGCTCTAAGAATTAGGGCTGAGTGAAACCCAGCAGAGCTTACCTGATGAGGTTTGCTCATCTGCTAGTATGATACAGCATGACTTATCTGAGAACTTACTTTTGAGAAAGTTGAGTTGTAACTTTGAAGGGTTGCAGCAGATCTATGAAGCTATGAACAGTACTTTACACGTTCCAGGATACACCAGCCAAGTGGTTAGTGAAGAGTGTAAATGATAGCCTAAAATCCCCTCAGAGCAGAGCAATGGTTTCAGCCTGTAGTTTGAAGGCCCGCTCCGCAGATCTAGTATATTTATGAAAGGTGGTTAAAAAGTATCCGTTGTCAGTGGGTTTGTTTGCTGTGCAGGAACTCTTGTCTTCAATGAAGAACTTAGAGAGTTCCTGTGAGAAATTACTATAATATAGCACAGTGTTTTCTGTGCAGAAGCTTATTTGACTTAAATGGATGCAAATGTTTGCAGTTCTTTGTTTAGGTAATTTCTTTTGTTCTGTGACTTGTTTTTAGCTGCTTTACCTGAAGAGCTCTGTAAACTGAAAAAACTGGAATCGTTGCACTTGAATGGCAATCACTTGAGGCAACTACCAGCTGCATTTGGACAACTTTCAGCTCTCAAAACTCTGAGCCTTTCTGGAAACCAACTTCGGACTGTGCCTACACAACTGTGTGGTCTTCGCCACTTGGATGTGGTAGATCTTTCCAAAAACCAGATCCAAAATGTGCCTGACACAGTGGGAGAATTGCAGGCAATTGAACTCAATTTGAATCAGAACCAGGTCTGGTAACTAAGATGCTCTAGGCATGTGGATTCAGGATGTGATTGTTTGTCTTGGGAGTTAGCTTGTCCCAGAACAAACGCTGAGACCACCAAAACTTTATAGATAGAAGAAAAGTCTCCCGAATGCAACAGAAATGGGCTAATCACTACTAAATTTGTATACTGTGGTATCTTCAGCTGCATGATTTGACTGTCAGGTCCCTACTCAACAAATGTTTTAGGTTATCTTTTGCATAGCTAAATTTGGGATTTATCAGTTAAACAGATGTGTGGGTTGCCAATCATCATGGAAGAACAAAAACTACTTTTTTCACTGTTGCTTAAACATTATGGTCATTAAGAAGTTACTGCTAATATAGCTAATATTCACAGAATAATTTTCCACATTAGTCTCAAACGCAGCCTACTACAAGTAATCACAGATCACTAATCCAATTTCACTTTTGTTCTTTTCCTTTGTATCAGATATCCCAGATCTCAGTGCAGATCTCCCACTGTCCACGCCTCAAAGTACTCCGTTTGGAAGAAAACTGTCTAGAACTCAGTATGCTTCCTCAAAGTATCCTCAGCGATTCCCAGATCTCACTGCTTGCAGTAGAAGGCAACCTCTTTGAGATCAAGAAACTCAGAGAACTTGAGGGTTATGACAAGGTTTGTGTGTTTTACTTTTTGCAGAGAAGCTTCTTGTAAACGCCTTACCCAGGGCTTTTTTGGAGTATTAATAGAGTTGCTGTGCTGCTTCTGAAAAGAACTTCAAGAATTCTTTAAAGATTAATGTTCTTATAGGATTCAGGCTCAGTGTTCTTCCATCAGGATGTTAGGAGGGTAGGTAATGATGACAGGTGTGTGTGTGTGTGCGCGCACGCACGCAAGGAGAGTAAATCTCTTTGACAGGGTGGAAAAGCAGGATAAAAAGGAAGTAGAAACTAAGAGATGCTCTGTCACACTGCAATCTTGGCTGTTTGCAGCCTTAACACTTCAGATGAACATCCTGAGGGCTTTCAGGAATAGCAATCTGAATTGCAGCAAATTGCTGCAAGACATGTCTTTTTTAAAATAACACTTTAATGATTTTGTCCACCAAATAATAATCCTTTAGCTGCAGAGTGCTTTGGACTCTGTGAGAAGGTTAGCTGTTTGCAATTATAAGTCTTTTCATTAACTTCTGCATCTTAAAACTTTTTTTTTTTTTTTAAATATAGTACATGGAGCGGTTTACAGCTACAAAGAAGAAGTTTGCGTGATCATTATTCTGACCCTGTGTGGCCTTGGAAAGAAGAGTTTGAGTGAAGCACCTGCTTCTGTGACTTAAACCAAGACCAATGAAGGAGACTGATCACACTATTCTCTCGAGTAGTCTGATAGCTCAGCAGGCTCTAAGGCAACATCAAATAAACCTGAAGTAGAAAACATGGATAGTGAACTGATGAACGTGCCCGGGGCTGGTTTAGATTCCTCGCCCTTAGAGCTTTTAGCACACTGCTTGTTCTCCTTTGTCTGAGCCCTTCCTTTGACAAGAAAGGGAACAAGTGTTTTGAAGCTGCCACAGCTTCTCTCTGGGAGGAAGCTTAGTGCTTTAAGAGGATTACTTCTCCTGGAAATACTTTTCCATGTTAGTGCACTGAAGTTCTGCTACCAAAGCAGAGCCAAAATGTTGTCATATGTCTTACTGTCAGCATGCTACAGCAAAGAGCTTTCAAAGATGTTATAGTTCTTAACCTGTGTAAGCTTTTATGAAGCACAAATAGTTATAGCTGTTTTATTGCTTCTAGTAAACAAATCATGTTTTGAGCATCTGTCTATTTATACTGTACTTCAGACTTTCTTCCCCTTGAGCAAGAATTGCACTACAGTCCCCTTCTGCCTGAGCTGTATCTAATAAAAATTACATTTTACCTTCACTGCATTCCCTAAAAATGTATTTTGATGAGGATATCCTTGCAGCGAGTCTGTGCACAGAGCTATGCTTAAAGTCTTAGTCATTGCTTCTGCCTTACTCACCCAAAGCAACCAGGCTAAAGTGTATACAGTCATGCAACAAGTGCTGAAAAGGAAAATGTGTTTTAGTAAAGCATTTTGAAAAAGAGCTTAAAACTTGGCACAAGTGCAGCTGTTACCACTTTAGTAACAAGCTAATTGTTGAAGCCCTGGCTTTAGGGACTTCGCTCCATCAGTTGGTCATAGCAGTTTTTTTGTTGTGTGTGTGTTTTCTTTTCTTTTTTTTCTTTTTTTTTTTTTTGGGGGGGGGGGCAGGGGGAGAACGCAAAGTAGGCTTATATGAGCCCAGGAGCAGTAATTCAGTTATATACCACATGTTTGGAAAAGCGCGAAGTGGAAAGTGCCTTAAATGCCTTTCTTGGCAAGGTAAGCATGGATGCATTGGTGACTGCAGTTTAGAGGTAGTTTTACTTTTTTGTTCTATACCTCTGCTTTCCTGCACAAGGCAGGAAAGGCATTTAGACAATGAACTACTTGATTTCTGGATCTGCAATTAAAAAAAATGAGGTGATCTTAGTTTAAGATAGTCAGTTGTTCATAAGGTGCTTAGAAGGATTATCCAGTTTCCTGTCCCTGTTCACAAGCAGTGTTGCTATGTAAGAAATAAGTAAAAAGGTATGAAGTAGCTCCTTACACAAAGGACAGATGTGATCCAACATTAAATAAGAAACTACTTAAGAATCTCTGTTCTGGGTATATACCATGGGGAGGAGGGGAGAACTAGTTTTCCCTAAAGAGCTGACAGCAGAATAGCCTCTTTCATAGCTACTTTGTTTTGCAAGGCAACTAGGGAAGTATTTTAAAAACACACCTGTATGACACCATCCCTGCACAGCAGCTGAGGAGGGCTCAGCTTTCTGCTAGGTTATGACCTGGAGAAGGCTGTCAGGGACTAGGTTAAAGCCCAAGGCCTTTGATAAAAGTTCAGCTCATCCCACTTGATACCCAAGTGGTCTGAAGTACTTTTCACAGATTTGTCATTCATGAGACAACATTCCCAGGACAAAGCCTCTTATTTTAGCATATTTTATATTTGCAGAAGGGAGCAACTCACCTACTCACCCAGAACAGAGATTCTTAACTCACCTACTGAAGGCTCTATAGTCAATATGTATGCCTTCTCAAGCACTAGGTTATGGTTTTATTATAAATCAGTGTGCTCGGGTATGTTCCCCTCCCCCCTTCAATTTGTGACATTTTTCAGAAATCCTTCACCTATTCAGCATAAATGACAAAAAAAGGCAGAATAATTTAAGGGAAAAATCAGCAACAGAACAGTTGGAAAATGATTCAGTTAAGACTGATATTAAAGCAGCAGGGGGAAGTACCTCTGCTTCTGGAAGCATTTAAGATCCTAAGTCAGCCTTATGTGGTCACTAGTACATTGAGAAACTTTTCAGCTACTCATTGCTAGGCTCCTCCGCTACCTTGGAGTTGCAACTCTTCCAACATTTTTGGCAAACAATGCAAAATACTATGCAAGATACTGCAAGATCAGAAGACTCCTCCCAGCCCATCCCTTCATTTGTTACCAGGATTTCTGTGAAAGACAAAAATAGAAGAGGAGCTTCCTAGTTGAACAGTAGCACTTAGTTCTGCCAAGTTTTTCAAGGACAGGAAACTGAGCAAAGACCATTTTAACTATGAGAAAACAGTTCTAAAACAGATTCAATTATAAAAGTCTGTATTTTGCTGTGCACAATATATAAACACAATCAAAAGCAGAAACTGTAAACCTTCATTCTTAATAGCATTCAGAAATAAAGATGCACAAGTGTTGATTCTGTCCAGATGTGGAATTTCAGCATCTATTCTACAGACAACAGTAAGACAATACAAGCAGCCCACTGTTCTGAACTTTAAGGCACCAACTCCCTCAAGGGCTCAGCTCTTGCTACATCAGAGAACAGTATTTATACTCAGCTAATACTTGAGCTAAGAGTATCTTATTTGTGAGTTGTTCACTGCAATATTAAGATTCTGTATACCAGTCATGGCATTCTCTTAACCAATGCACTAATGTGATTATTGCTCAGGAAAGTCAATAAAACAGACTTGTAGTAGCAAGGGAGAAAAACAGTTGAAGGTGTTTCAAGCAGCTAAAGAACAGGTCTGCATTGATCTAAGCAGAACAAGACAACTGCTTTTGTCTCCTGAAACAGGAGACAATCACAATTAAATACATAGACTCTGCTTTCACGATCAGCAGCATTCTTTCAATTAACCTGAAGTTCTTAAGGAAAAAAATTGCATTCCAATCCCTTATGCTTTACCCTAAGATAAATTTTTAAGTTTATTATGCAATGTTGTTACAAGTGCTTTTTGCTATCTGGGTTTTTAAGCATATAATCTTCATTACTAATGAGGGTAGAGAACTCACTTTTAAAACTTAGTATTTTCCAACAGTTACCAGGAAGTGCTTCACAAGTATCCAGTCATCTAAAATTGCTATCATTACCTTATTCACATTAGACAGTCTTCCACTGCCCTGCATGCAGCAGTTCCATTCTTTGGTCAGGATTTTGTTTTAATCAATCTCAAGTTGTCCTGGGAGTGAGCTGACAGTATACTAGTCACACTGATTGTATTACCACTGAGAAGAAAGTGTCTAACTTTTTTAAAAAATCTGAAATTTAAGCAAATTAGTCTCATCTCACTAGCCCCAGGATTTTCTGCTAATGGCTATACAATGCTTGGTTATTTTTTCCTTGTAAGTTTGGTTTGGAGATTTATTTTCTCCATCCAACATTCACTACTGCAGGTTAGACTGAAGTATCATTTTCACTTTCAATACAGACATAATACACAGCTAACGCCACCCATCAATATGGCCACTTGGTATTTACTTGTCAAACAAAAAAGGAAATAATGAAAAAATGTTTTTCTTCGTAGGAAGAAAGCTTTATCTCATCCCACCTGGTCAGACTCCTCTATTCTGCAAAAGAATATTTTAGCTGCAGTCAATTTTAATTTGAAATATTTCTAATTGTCAGCCCTAAATGTGCAATAAACCAGTCAGCCATCTATTTCAAACTAGTTTATTAAGAACTAGCACACAGTTCTTCCTAAAGAGTTAATGCTTCCTCCAGAATTGTGACCAGAACTTCACTTGTAATAAGCTTCTCTCTGTTTTCAGTAGCTTTAAGACACTCCCCCCAAATTCACTGCTGAGAACAAAACTCTGCACAAGGGTCTCAGTCACTACATTAGCACTACTTTGATTTTGCACTGGAGAAAGGCATAACTGAACTCCAATAAAAATTGACCAAGGTAAAATCCGATATGGGATGAGAAAGCTACATGTTTTTCAACTAGCTACACTGCATCATTCATTTAAAGATTAGATGGGTGTAAAATTTTCCTCCATTAAATAAATACTTTCTAGGGAAGTGATTTCTACTCGTATGTGCATGGTGTTTGGATCATTATGTACAGAACACATTGCCAGAACAAGGCAGCACAATTTCCTTAATCTGGCCTCTAAAACAATGTCACCTTAAAAGTGAAGAAAACAAAACCGGTATAACTCCTCCAGTTACCTTTACATTAAAGTTTGTGTTTAGAAAGTGTTTTAAAGCCCTCAACCCAGAAGTAGTAACTAGTGGGCCATAAACTCTTAAATCTTGTAGTACACTAACTCAGTCTCAAGCCACTCTTATGCGGTTTGGATTGCAAAACTATGGTTAGCCAGCTAGAGATACAAGGCAGACAATACTCACCAATCCCTATTTTAGTGATGACACTCAACTTGAGGTATTTTAAACTGTGTAAAGTGCCCTCTCCAACTTTCAATGGCCAAATTCAGGTTAACCTGAATTCATTCCACTTGAACAAGGGACCATATTTTGGAGGCAGGAAAATAGTCTGGGGAGGGAAAAATAAAACAAGTCTGAACATTCTCAAAGCCATGACACTTTCAGCCCTGAGCAGTTTGAAGGAAGTGAAGGCAGATGAAGAGGAAGTAAAGTTGGCTACTTTCTTGGAAAGAAGGCCAAGCCTACATGAAGCAATAAAAAAAAATTAAAAGAGAAAGAGCCCCTATAGAAAGGGTATTGCTTCATATTTCCCAGCCCCTCTTATTTCAGAATAGGAGAGTTTCACAGATCCATGAATATGGTGGTTTGCAGCTGGAGAGACAGTGTCACTGAACAATGACATCAGGCTTTAATTGTCAATGAGTTTCTTGGCTCTGGTGTTGGCTTCCTCAATGCGCTGCTTGTTTGAATCCGCCTAAAAAAAGAAAGAAAAAAAGATGCAAACTAGATGCAAAACTACTTCAAACTAACAGGGACCTCTGAATTGCAGGGTATTAGTGTTGTCATAGACAGAGACCAGAGTTTTATAAGCTGGAAGTAATTTTTTGTCTAGATGAAGTTTGTTTCAGACGAAAACAACAAACATCAGAAAAAAACATAGTAGCCTTTTGCCAACCTTCAAAAACACAACTGTTGCTTCAGCAAGGCAGGAAGAACATTGACAGAACAAGGGGATAAACATTCCCCAAAGATATTCTCTTTCTCTTCAAGAGTTTAAATAACTTGGAAACCTCTACAACACAGCTTCCATACTACAGACCAAAAAAAATATTAAACAAAACCAAAAACGGTCTATCAACGTAAAGTAAGAATTACTTTGCACAGTGCACATCTCTAGTTTTCACCTCCACAAGGCCCTAGTGTCACACTAGTATGGTATCTCTAAGAACGACACTTTGTTTTCTATTTTTCTCTGTTACTACAGCACCAAAAACAAGCCACTGCATCTAGCTGAGCAAATATCAGGATGGAGATTCATAGAAGAGTATAAGAAACTTCAAAACAATTCCCTATCCAGGCAGGAGTCACAAATAAGCCCAGAAATAGCCTCTGCCCTCCCCAGATGAACTGAGCTCACAAGAAGCTACAGCCAATCCTGCTATTAGCCATTTCACACAGAGTGAAATGGGTTAGGGAAAAAATTAAGGCCCTTAATGGCAAACAGCTAGGACAGTAAGGTGTTCATTACCATTTCTAAGCAACAACCTCTAAATTTAATGCAACAGGAACACTTTGACCTTACCTTTACATTTATCCGGTCTATTTGTTTATTCTGGGCATCAATCTCATTTCCCATATCCAAAGCCATATTTTTCAAATTCCCCAGAATGTTTCCTACTTGAGTGAGATTTTCATCCATTTCATCTTCTCTGGCATCATTTGTTATCCTATTCAAATAGGAAACAAATGTTTTCATAAACAAAGAATTTGCTTTTCCTCAGCTCAAATTTACCATATTAGATTTTTCTCAGTACAAATTTACTCAATACACATAATATTCAAGCCAAGTAATTTTCCCCTTCCTTGTAATAACCTTGTATTCCAAGAAGGCCAAAAGAGACTAAAGCATAAACTCTAAGGCCATTTTAGCAATATTGAAAGCAACAGCTACAAGAGAAAGCTCAAGGCATGAGATTTTATCAGTATACTTATATAACAGTAAAGGTGCTAGACTTTAGAAGTCACCTGTTAACGAGCACCAAAGCTCTAGACATCATATCCAGAAAGATAATCACTGAAAATACCCCACCACTGCAGGGGAAATATATATGTGTGTGTGTGTGTGTGTGTATGTATATGAGTGCACAGGAACTCTACACTGCACCTACTGAAAGTATAGATATATCTAATCTTTTTAAGTAGTAGATCCTCTGAGCCTTAGCATATTTTAAAGTTAACAGGTACAATACATCTGCAAAGAACCTGATGAGCAGTAGCTTAGTCTATCTGCACTGGGAGTGATAAATGAGGAAACAAACCGTGCAATATATCCTCCACTTGGCCCTCCAGAAGCCTGAGGCTGCTGATTGACTCTTCTTGGTTGCATAGATATCACGTGGTCTGCTGAGTGCTCGGTGCCATCTCCCCAGGCTGATCGATGCGCCCTGCTAGACTCAAAGTTCTTCGCCCTACTCAATAAAAATCAAAAGTCTGAGGTGCTACATCTGGAAAAAAATGGCTTCTTGATTGAAGTTCTGCCTTAATCCAGGGATCAGATTCAGAAACATATCTTGTGTCCTAATTGGAAAACACATGTTGTATAGAAAAAAAATCTGACTCTATAACTCTTTCTATCAGGATAGTGCACGTGTAGCTGAGTTACTCTGCAGGCAGTTTAATTTGATCTCAGTGTTAACACAAGTGCAATATTCCTGAAGTATCTCACCAAAAACGCAGTTTATGACAGTATCAGAGAGCTTACACTGTCATAAAATAAAGCTGCATTTACAACAGAAGCTAGTCTACGGACAGGTTCAGATACTTCCCAGGAAAAAAGAAATGAAGAACCTTCCCCAAATGAAAGTAATAGCACTACGCAAGAACATCATCAATCCAAACCTTTAGTGGTTTTGAGTATCTTCACCAGATTACGTTTGATATTTTTTTATCCACCATTTTCTATTGCCAAATCTTTCTTGTCAAAAAGATCAAGTGTATATGTGTGTGTATATATATTTTAAGTATCAAGCTAAATCTAGAAAACATGTATGAAATAGCAAGCATGTCTAAATACTCCTTTGGCTCTGCAGTTCAACAGTACTAAGTCCATTATAGTGAGAAACAAACCAATCATAATATTTTTACCATATAATTCAAGAGACAAAAAGCCTGAAATGAATTAACTTTAAGAATCGCATACCTACAAAAGCATAAGAGGAAGGAAAATATACAAGGAGTTTCACATTTTAAAGTGTAAAATAAGCTGTATTGAAGAGATATTCCCTTCAACACATAACCCAAATAGGAAGCTACTACTTTTCCAGCAGTCTAATCAATGAAATATAATCTAGGTTGGAATACATGCAAGAGTTTATGAATCATAACTGAACAGTTACACATGGTTAAATTGTACAGAAACATGAACTAGTCAATTCTGGCAACTTTTAGGTTTGCTGCAACTAGACTGAGCATATTTTAATCCACTAGACTAAAGCTGCAGCAGGAGCACTCCATGTGCTTGGATGAGGAAAGCTGCAGGTACCAGCAGTAACAGTGAGGAATTTATCAAACAATAAAGTGGCCTGAAACTATTTTCACATCTGCAGCAGATAACTAGAAACACCAATTGTTGCTCAAGCTAAGCCAGGTTTTTTTTAAAAAAAAAAAAAAAAAAAAAAAAAAAAAAAAAAAACACACACACACAACAACAACACACACACACACGCTTCTCAAAATCTGATTTTAAGAGCTGTATTTCAAATTATTGAACATTAGTTCCTCCCCCTCAACAATGTTTAGCTTTCTTAGGAGTTGGTAAGATTTTCAATTTGTACAGTCTGACAAACTGGCATGGGGTCAGGCGCGTGGTCAAGATTCCCACAGCCAATATAGTGTGTAAGAGCTGGCTCTAGTCACATCACTGTTACAACACAGCACAGCCACGAGGAGCCCTGCATGCAGACATCATGCACATGCAACACACCCCAGAGAAGCATCCCCTTAGTCAGCTGGTTACATGTACATGCTGCACTACCAAGACTGACCTTCTGCTAAAATCCGCTTTCACCAGCTAGGTGAACACAGCTTCTTATCTTAGTCTTCATTTTTAGAAAGCAAACAGCAGTGTTAGGAGAGAATGGAGAAGAAAGAACAGTAAAGACCAGCAAACAGGCAAATCGCTGTTAGTATACAGGTATTAGAGTAGTGTCTATGCCTTGTGCTTTTACAACAAAGTTTTCAAAACCTCAATAAGCTGGGGAGGGGGAGAACCAAGAAAAAGCAATATTTATTACATTCTGATTTAAGCTTGTGATTTGTGAAAAAATATTAAAACTTTTGTAGACAACCCATTAGCAAATGAGACATTGACAAAAATCTGTTCTATTCAATGATTAAAATTTACCTATGCAGCATATTTGACAATATTTTCCTAAAGCTATATCATATACATGTGAAAAACGCTCACAGCTTTTTTCTTGCTCTTCTACTCTACATGTCATTGCCTGTTTTTGTACCCAACTTATTAAGCCTTTTACTGCAAGCAGTGTACTTGGGGTGCATCACAAGAGCTCACAAATTCGGAGTTTGCTCAGTGCCAATAAAAGCTGCTCAATGTCAGTGGGTGAAAACACTCTAAGTTTACCAGCCTGGTAAAGTTACTATGAAACTAAGCACAGCTATTCAAAGCCCAATGCAGAGCTATTAATCATTTAAGGATAATAAAACTCTAAAGATTCAGTTTTAGAAGTTACCTTCATATCTAAAGTAAACTCTTTAAAAATACCCTATTGAATAAGCAGGCTCAGCTAGCTGCAATGTATTTTTACTAAAATTTCAGATACCTCTCAGCCGGATCATGAGACTTTCCTCTCCATGAAAAAAGGAAAAAGGCTATTCACTTACATAGAATCATAGAATGCTTAGGGTTGGAAGGGACCTCTAGAGATCATCTAGTCCAACCCCCCGGCACACGCAGGGTCACCTAGAGCATGGTCACTTTTAATTTATTTCTTCTTCACATAAAATGACACTGATCACAATTGGTTCACACAAAACAACTTTGTAATTTGCTGCATAAAGCATTTTTAAAGAACACTGATTTCTGATAATTGTTTTGGTTAAATGTTGAGAACTACAAATCAAGTATCATAAAACAGACATTAGTCGTCAACGACTTGGATATGGTGTTCATATTGCTGACGAGATCAGCACTGAAGTGAGTCTACAAGAATGTAGTCACCAATGAAACTAAAGCTTTAAGTCCTTCACCTGCTGCTCTCCTACTCTCCTCCTCCCTAAAGCATGAACATTTTCATTATCTGGAGAACTCATATTGCTTTTTTCCCCCCTCCAAAACACAAGTTTTCTTGCATAACGCTGAATTATAATATTGACTAGAACAGCGTTACCAAGCTTTTAATAAGTTAATAGAGAAATACTTCTGGCAAGAGATGATTTTCAGAGTCAGATATCTAATGGACAGTGATTTATATGTGGCTATACAGCTATTCTAAGCACTGGTACTGTCCTACTAACTACAAACATTAGAGAGAATAGAGTGCAGTCAAGCAAGATGATTTACAGCACCTATACTTACAGTGCAAGAGGCACAACACATATGCAAGTAAGTTTTAATACTTATGTATGATCTAGAAAAGTTTTACATTTAAAGGTACAATCAGTTTTGATAGATTCAGCTTTTTTTAGTTATTACAGGCCATCTCCCAGTTGATTAGTTATTGGTAGCACCCTAGAATTTTATGCTCACATATCAGTTTAACCAACCTGTTGCAAGGACAGACACAGAGCCCACAACACTTGTTGAGCTCCGTCAGTGTCTTCTCAGCTTCTCTCATGTCCTTGTTTATCTGGTCCATGCCTTCTTCTATGCGATTTAGTTGTTCTAGAAAAGAGACGAGCAACCTGAGCAAACACAGATGTTACTGGGGGAAAGACACAGCAATCCTTTCAAACAGGGAATTCAAAAGGTGGAGCTTCATCTTTATAACAGCTTTGCTCCTCTGTCCTCCAGAATTTTTGGTAGAAAACAAAAGATTAAGTGATTAAATTTTGTCATATTAAGAATATCTTTCCTATTCTTAGAGCAGCACTTCAGTAGCTACTTGTAGAATAAATATAAAGTTATGTTATCATGGAAGGAAACTCCCTCCAGAGTTCACTCCAACTGCAAAAGCTAGATTGTGCTGTAACTAGAAATTTCTTTGAGAAAATTTAAATCCTCTTGTAAATCCTACAAGCAGTAGAATATTTGGGAATATCTAATAAATACAATTTATTATATATTGAACATATTGGAATATCCAATTAGTGCATCCCATTTTTACATAAACAAACTTCAGTTTCAGCAACACCTCAGCAATAACCTTTTTTCTTATGGTCATAATGCTGATTTTTAACACTAGAAGGGGAAGGGGAAGAAAGAACTCACCTCCCTGTTCATCCAGCATGGTGATAGTCTTGATGCCTACATCCTGGGACTGTAGAAATAAATTTGCAGATATAAAGAACAGCTTCCAATATAATACTGCTAAAACACAAGTCTTGAGTAGATTTGATAAGCCATCCAGTTTTGCAATAAAAGTATTGTGCCACTAATAGCTTCTGTATTAAGTGAACACTAAACATCAGCTTAAGTCTTGTGCTAGGCTAATAATGTATAACACTATTAGGGATAGCGTGCCTTATAAAATTATTGTAACAAAATTTACTGTAATACTCAAACTGAGATCTGCCACAGCTAAACATTTTTTAAAAAAGGTAAATTTTGACTGCCTCATTTGGAAAAAGTGACATTTAATTCAACTAATCCCTACCACTGCAATGAGAAGGTCCTGGAAGTCTGAGCTGGGGGGGAACATCCACCAACAACAAACCACCACACAGAATACAGCCTACGAATCCCATTCCTGGGAACTTAGCAGAAAGGATCAGAAAATTAGACCATCACTAGTTTTAGAAGCAGGCAAAAACTTGCAGTTGGGATTATATCAAAGTATAGTAATTCACTAGCCCAGTCTTGGAACTGGCATAAAAGTTACACCCATGTTTTGCTATAAATTTTCAGCATAGAAGTTCCTATGCTTAGAATTACTTTATTTTAAGAATCACCAGAGTGCTACATGGTTAAAATGAGTTTGGCTCATTGTATGTATCAAATGTTCTTAACATTCACATCTGAGAGATTCACCAGGTTATACCAATTCAAATACCTCACTGATAAGAGAAGCATCTTTAATTCCACAAGATTAACTACAGTATACAGTGAACAGAGGTTCTAAAGTGGGGTTGACCTAATAAAAGATCTTGTTTTTCAGAGTAATTTTTACTGTTCTTACAGAAAAATCTTTCAAGATTTTGATGCTAAAAGACTTAGCATTAGCGTTGAGAGAAATTAATACTTATTCTCTGGATTCCCTTTTGTCTATGGCACACTCAAGCATTGGAAGGTTTTGCTGAACCAGTTAATTTTTGCTACCTCAATTACAGCTAGCTACTAGCTTACTGTATTTTGGAAATTATGGTATCAGAAGTAAACTTTCAACTATTTTTAGGAGTATAAAAATATCATGTGTAACAAAGAAGAAAAAATTCATAAGTCAGAGTAAACCTGAAATACAGAATTAATTTGTTTAAAGCCAAATATGCGGGAGTTTGAAGTTTTATCATCATACTTAACTATTTGAAGGCTGCAACTGATGAATAGATGGCAAAAAGGTACATGTGGAACTACTTTTGTTTAGAACCAAGAGCAGACTTCTAAACCTCACCCTCCCTCAAAGCAGCACATTTCACACTGTTCACAGGCAGAGTGAGCCAAAAGACAAATTGGTGCTGCTATGAGAATCAAGTGATACAAGCAGTTAGAAAAAAGATTTTCACTTAAAGGAAATAGGGTATTAGTTTCTCTAATCTGATTTTAAAAACCATGGAAAAAACAGATGCAAGTATTCCAACTCTGTCATCTAAAGTAACAGCTTCAAATAATAGTCTTCCTCAAAAAACAATCAGTTCAGAGAAAAAAAAAAAAAAAAAGACACACACATCACACAAAAAGCCCTGAAGGTCACCATGTGATAGCCAGCATGGAGTTAACATGCCGCTGCTTATAATGCAATGGAATTAATCCCCAAAGAATTCAAAAACATTTCCTTACCTCAATGGCCAAGCCAAGAATCCTTCTGGTGCTTTCCAAGGACTAAGGAAAAAACAATAAAAATAATTAAAAAAAATCAGTATCAACAGCCCATGTCAGCGTTTGCTAGTCGTCTTTACCAGTTCACTTCAGTGATACTAGCACCCAAAGGTTCATTAGCCAACCCATAATACACAGGTGACTGCATAATGACAGAACACACAACTTTAATTAGTACACTCTTGTTTTTCAATATTTATCAGTCTTTGCTTACTCCATGGAAAAGTCATTATAAGAAAAAAAAAAAAAAAAAACACACCCACAAATCAGGCACTGAACATCAACATGATTTAGAAGAATGTAGGCACTCAGGCTGCTTTGTCTCAGTAATCATGACTGGGAAATCAGCACTCAGTTAAGGAGGTGGCTATAAAATTCAAGCTAAAATTTCATCCTCACTTTCAGGAAAAACCTTAACTCCAGCATCTACTGGGTAAAGAGATGTTTGGAACATTTGGCTATGTTCTTGCTGAGTCAACATCCCAGACAGATATAGAGTATATATAATAATGTAAATTATATTCTTGAACAGATCATTACTGTTCCCAGGTGGCTTCCTAAAATATTTACCTCATCAGTGACTTGGTTGGCCCTCAGCTGAATTTCCTCAGGTGATAATTCAGCCATGTTGAGCAACAATCCCTTTTTATGCAATCCAAGTTAAAGAAAAATCTTCCCCCTGCAATTGAAATAAATAATTCTGAAAATTAATGATTAAAATGTTTATATTGATAAAAGGCAGTTTTGACAAGTATTTTGAGCTGCAATTAGAAGACAGTTTGGAATGAAAGCATACAGATATCATTACACATAGCAAAATAGTCATTTAGAACTAGAAGGCACTAAAAAATTATTCAGCTGATACAACTGAGGTGCCAAGTGAAATGAAGGAACAGTCAATCTGCAAAAGTGCTTCCTCCCTAATGCCTTCCTGATCACTTCTGGAATTTTCTAGCTATTGTTCATTTCACCAGAAAATAACCAAATTTAAAATAGAAAGTCTCTCCATTTTGGAAAAAAAAAAATAAAAAGAAAATTAGTCTACCCAGTAATTCAGCAAGAAATTTGTTTTTAAATGAATTTAAGTTACCAGCAGAAGCTTAAAGTATTCCATTCCTCCCCTTTGGAGAGTTCTTTGGGCCAACAGTCCAAAGAAAATACAGACTAAGCACCACCTAAGGTCCTCCCACTGACACCTTTTTTTAAGCAATAACTGTTCTTATGGCTAGGTGCTGAATTCATCAGATGCAAAAGCAGATTAAAGTACATAGCTTGTATGTCTTCAAACCCTAGAAAGGTTTTCAAATCCTCATAATAAAGTTAAGGTTAAGACTATTTACAGCTGAAGTCAACATACAGTTTTGCCTTTTTTTTTTTTTTTTTTTTTGGCTACAAGCCAGAGATATGCTGTGGCTTGAAAGGTCAGTAAGAAAAAAACAAGCCAATCTAAGTATATATTTAACAGAATCATGTTTTCAGAACTAAGAATCTTCATTTCTGCTAGAAGGTCAACAAAGCCAGCTGAGAACTGGAAAACAAAATTAGAACTCCCAGTCCATGTAATAATTGCACAACAATAAAAGAATTAAGTGTAATAATTTGAGAAAATACATCCTTAGCTTCAGATTTGGTAAGCCCTTCCCTACTATTGGAGCCACACAGTCATGCACAAGTTGCTTTGAGGAATCTCAGAAGCAACTTGACTGAGACTGTTTTAGTCAATCATGAGATAGGATGCAGAAAGGTTTCTTCCTCCTTTGTGACTTGAAGCTGGATCTCTTCAGGGCTCGTCTGATTTGGAAACTGACAGCATTTGCTCCCAAAAGCGTTCAACAGGAAAGTAGCAGAAGGCCAGGGGGGTTTCACAGAGCCTCTTGCAGCCTGGCAGGCCTAGAGCTGCCCGGGAAGCTGGGACCACGCTCGCCTGGGGAAAGCGGAGCTTGTTTGTCAGTTGTTAAAGCTGGTGGATTCAGTAGCAAGTGATGATGTTTTCAAGCCATTGTCTGGTGTCAGATGCAGCTTCTGACATGTTCTGGTTTTAGTGTGAACAACTTACTTGTCAAACAACCAATTGCCAGTTTTAGTGAGCTAAGATGAAAAGGACAAAATTGGGGAGGAATAATTAGGCAATGAATATCACATGAAGTGAAGACAAAGCCCAGAAAAATACTTCCCTATTTTATTACAACATTCTGCTCTTATTTTTTTCAAAATTGGACAGGATACCAGGCTTGCTTCACAAAGATCCAGATATCCCTCTGCAGCGTGCCTAAATGCAAATTAGAACTTCATAGGAAGGATATAAAGTTAACTGAAAGTTTATTCACTCTTTGCTAACAGAAAAGAAGGGTTAATGTAAGACACACTTCAAAGCAACTCATATCTTGCATAAGAAAAAGCAATCCTTTATAGACTATGCAGTGCTATGCTTACTTTAGTGCAAGAAAAGTCATAGTATTTCATGACAGTTAGAGGAAAAAAATAAAAACCATATCGCTGTCTTATAAAACTAAAAAAATATAAATTGAAACAAGAAGCACAAGAAAATAAACATAAGGTCTAAAAAAACATAAGGATCTGCCTTCTCCGTCACATTTTACTTTGGAGATTAAAGGCGAAAATGTTCTAAGAAAAATCCAAAATCTGACTATAAGAGTTTAAAAGATGCTATCTTTTCACTTCTGCATTTGTCTCAAATCATACTAAGTCATCTATAAGTCTACAACTCTAAAGCCCTACCTTGAAATTAGGATGAAATTATGGTCCAAATCACATGGAGATAGACTAGACCTAAAATACTTCTATCCCTCCAGACAAGAGGACCAACGAGATAAGGGAAAGAACCTCAGATTTACACAGACTTTTCCTTTAACAACATTCTGCTTTGGAAACCGGACATCCTGCAGGGTCTGTCACACCTGAATACTTTTCTCCATCACTGATAAGATAGCTTGTTTGTTACTTAATGTTTCAGGACAGGCACCTAAACAGGAAGAAAAAAAAAAAAAGGAGAAAAAAAAAAACACACACAAACACAAGCTTTAAGAGCTTTAAGTAGCCTGGGCAAAAACAGTATGTAGGTCTCCCTACAAAGCTGTAGGGTTGGTTGTGGCTATCACTTACT